>NW_027069639.1:1157403-1231483 GCF_002906115.3 Quercus suber
TGTATGTCTCTCCCTTTATATATAACTGATTATCTAATTGGGCCGGCCTATTGGGCCTTTCCAATTGGGCTTTAATGTGTGGCTTGGAGTGGGACCAAAAGGACCAATAAGACACTAGCTCCAATGGGCCTTGGGCTTTTCTGTCAACTCTTGACAAGTCCAAAGTTACCCATTAATTATATTTAATACCACTATAAAATATAATTGCACTCTAGGCCTTATTAATAAATTATATCCCAAAACTTTATTATACATGCAACCCCTTCATAAAATATTCGTAGTAATTCAAAGTCATAAATATAACTGTCACTGTAACTTTGGACTTGTCAAGAGTTGACAGAAAAGCCCAAGGCCCATTGGAGCTAGTGTCTTATTGGTCCTTTTGGTCCCACTCCAAGCCACACATTAAAGACCAATTGGAAAGGCCCAATAGGCCGGCCCAATTAGATAATCAGTTATATATAAAGGGAGAGACATACAGAATTTTCATTAGAGAAAAAGTGAGACACCATTGTGAAGTGGTGTGTATGTGCGAGTGAAACCACTCAATTATTCTCCCTTGGAAATTGATTGAGAGACCACACTTTTTGGGCGTAAAGTGGAATTGGAGTGAAGATTAAAAGTATTCCCAAGTACTTATAATCTTTTGTTTTGAATTTCACCGCACCAAGGTACGCTATCTTGTTCTTAAATTCTGAAATTTACATAATGCGAGTTATCAATCATGAATGAAATAGATCCATATTTGTTGCTTCCGCTATGTGTTTTGTATGAGATACAAAACCAAATTTACCAACAACAGGTTGTGAGAAAGAGGAAGTTGAACCATTCCCCATATCTGAGAAAGGAAAACATCACGGGAAAAAGGCTCCCGTGGTGAATGTGAGGGACAAATCTTATTAGAAGTAAGGCGCATGAATAATCCACATGTAGCTCCCAGACAGTGCCCAGTATCGCGGGAAACTTCCAGAACATGTAAGAAGGTTGAAGATTTTTACCTCTGCATCAATTTGGGTGCTCTCACCTAACCTCTGCATCATTAATTACATCTGAGACAGCTTGAACAGAAAAAATATCCCCCTAGAAGACAGAGCTCAAGGATAAGGGAGGAGAGGAAACTGATAAAGTAAGAAAAAATATCCCTAAGTGTTTAGCTAGCAACAGGACAGCTGTAGGAATAAGAATGAGAAGTGTGTCTATAAATAAGGAGGAGGAAACAGAATCGAGGAGGTTCTTTTTGGGGGCTAGGGAGAAAAAAGAAGTTAAACAGCCTAGGAGAAAGAGAGAGAATGTATAGTACCACGGGGATAAGTGAGGAACCAGGATGTAATACTTGTAATACCAGGTTAACATGTTCTTAGTCAATGAAACAAATTGTTTGAGCTTCCCATTGTAGAGTATTTATTTCCAGTCATTCAATTATGATGGAAATTTAGACCCTTTAACACACAACTAGATTGAGTAGCCTAGTTAATTAGCTAAGTTGTTACTTAGTCAAATTAAGCAATTCCAGGTTAAAACAATCAAACAATCATATCAAGAAAATATAGCAGCGGAATAATAAATAACACAAGATATGATCACTCAGGAAAACCAAACAGGTAAAAAACCTAGGGAGGATTTTACCCACCGATCCTCAAGGCAACCCAGAATTCACTATGAAAGAATCGAAATTCATACAAAAGGACTTACAAGCTCCCCGCTCGACTTCCTAATGCTACCTACCAGTAGAACTTACTGACACGACCCCGTGCAAGCTCCGAATCTACGGACTCCTTCTTTCTTGAATTCTTCAATTAGCTACAAGCACCCGCGCTTGATATTCTTTAAGCTTCAATGGTAGCAACCAAGTTGATCATCAAGATGTTGAAGTAATCTCAATCTTGAAAACCCTAAGCTTTGTGTAAAGGAAAGCTCCTCTAGATCTCACAAGAGATTTACACAAAACAGCAATGTATGAGCAACAATACAACAAAAGCAACTGTAAAAACGTGGCTAGGGTTTTGCCTTATATACCTAGGGCAAAAACATAAAACCCTAAACGTTTTAATGAGTTAGGGCTGAGTTGGAAAAACTGCAGAAAATGCAATCTAGTTGACTTTCGATCGATCGAATCTATTCTTCGATCGATCGAGCCAGACCGAAATGCCCCAATGCATCTACAGTCTCTCGATTCCAACTTTACAATAATTAATCAACTTTGAGCACACTTTAACAAGACTAAACATATTGTTTTGATCATGGTTTGCCAATATTACAAATTAGAGTTCTAAATACATAAATTCCTAAACCTTTAGAACCTAACAAACTCCCCCTTTGGCAATCCGTGACAAAACCTTAATTAAAAACTCAAAGTTTACAAGTAAAAAGCCCTTTACAAAAATAATGCTCATAAACTCAAATTCAACCCTAACTACTATCCATCGGTTGCAAGTGTAGACAGCAGTGAGACACCATTGTGAAGTGGTGTGTATGTGCGAGTGAAACCACTCAGTTATTCTCCCTTGGAAATTGATTGAGAGACCACACTTCTTGGGCGTAAAGTGGAATTGGAGTGAAGATTAAAAGTGTTCCCAAGTACTTATAATCTTTTGTTTTGAATTTCTCCACACCAAGGTACGCTATTTTGTTCTTAAATTCTGGAATTTATATAGTGCAAGTTATCAATCATGAATGAAATAGATTTTTGTTTGTTGCTTCCGCTATGTGTTTTGTATGAGATACAAAACCAAATTTAACCAACATTTTAGTCCCAAGTCATGAACTAGGCAAACTTGTTTCAGGACAAGTATTGGGCTGGGTACCCTAGGCACTTATTTCTGCTTGCAGTCCTAGACCATGTGCTTGAACAAATGGTGGTGTATGTCCTGGGCCATGCGCTAAGGTTTTACCTTCCTTTTTTTTTCCCTTTTTTTTTTTTGGGCCCAGGTATCCCACCTAAACTTGCCCACATTTGGGCCATGTTATACCATGCAATTGTACATCTTAGCTATAGCTCGATTTATTTTTTCAAAAGAAAAGAAGATTCCATTGAAATACAACATAGTTGTCATACTAAGGAAAATAGGAGGATTGACAAAGATAGTAACGATCATAGAATGTCCTTCTACCACGGGCTCCAAAAAAAAATTAAATAAAGTTCATGACGAAAGAAAAATACAAAGAGTGATGAGACACTTAGCAAATTGGAAAATGGCAAAAAAAAAAAAAAAAAAGTTTCTCGGTGTATTGATGCCTCCCCCTTTTATGCATAGTACTGCTTCAACCACTTCCCACTTTTAGAGTCCGTTAGGGCAATCTCGTCTTCCTTTATGAGGTAGTAATATCTACTATCATGGGTTTCCCTGATGATGTAGGGCCCCTCCTATTTCGGAGCAAATTTGGAGGGTCCTGGAACATTCTTCTTCACATGCTCTATTGCTCTCAATACCAGCTGCCCTTCCATGAAAGCTCTTGGATGTACTGTCTGTCCTTATGCTTTACCCATCCTCTGCTGGCACCTCTAACATCTCCTTCTGGCCACTTCTCATTCTTCTTCTAGTCCTTCCAGATCTGCCAACCACCTTTCATTATTTGTACCATTTTTGCCTTCTTGGATTTCTTCAAGCACTACTCTTGGTGTAAAGATGACTAGCTCCGTAGGGCTGATGGCTTCTGTCCCATAAACTAGGGAAAATGGTGAAAATCATGTGGCTATCTTTAAGTAGCTCATGCATGCCTAGAGTGCATCAGTCAGGTGGGCACTCCATTTCCCCCCATACTCATGTTTCATTTTCTTGAGGATTTTTAGTATCACCCTATTGGTGGCCTCGGCCTCGCTATTTCCTTATGGGTAGTATGCCGTGAATCTCCCATGCTTGATGTGATATGCCTTGGTCAGGTTCCTCATATCCTTATCTATGAATGGGGTACCATTGTCACTGATCAAACTCCTGGGGATCCCAAAGCATGTAATGGTGTGTTCCTGAATGATGTTTGCCATGGCTGCTCTAGTGGCCTTCTACAAAGGGATGGCCTCTACCCATTTTGTAAAATACTCGATGGCTAACAGGATCCATATATGGCCATTAGAAGAAGGATTTATGGGTCCTATAAGATCGAGCCCCCAAGTATGGAAAGCCTATGGTGTGGTCATATCTTGCAGCACATTTGGATAAGTATGGATTGCGTCTCCAAGTACTTGGCATGCATGACACGTTTTAACCAAGTCCTCAAAGTCCTTTCTCATTGTGCGCCAATAGTACCCCAACTGCAACAACTACCTGTAGGGCTTTCTTTTCCCTGGGTGACTTCCATAGTCACCAGAGTAGACTTCCCTTACTACTTCTCTGGCTTCCCTGGGCCCCAAGCATCTTAGGGGATCCCCACTGTACCCCCTTTTAAACAGGATTTCGTTCTGCAAGAAATATCTAACTGTGAGCTTCCTAGTTATGTCAAGCCTTTGCATACAGTTAGCCTAGTTAAACCTTTGCATACAGTTGGCCTAGTTATGTCAAGCCTGTGACGACTAAATCAAGCTCAAAGCCTATCAGGACTAGATGAAACCTAAAGAGTGAACGTCCAAGCCTAGGAAAGGATACACTTGTAGGGCTAGAGGTCAGGAGAAAATGTCTTGTAACGGGTGCGCCTTTTTTGCTTATGCCAAAGAAACTGTACCCCATTTTAGGTTCCTTCTATCCTATTTGGCAACAACCGATTGGTGCTGACTTGCCGGTTGCTAGCAGCCATAAGGGTGATCCCTCTTATAGGGGCTTATGACTAGGGTCCCTTTCTTGTGGATTCTTAGTCACTTTCTTGAGGCATACCTCATACTAGGGCTTCTGTAGCCCCAAGGGTTGCTAGTAGATTCTGACATGGTGGGCATATCTGTACATCCCGGCCTTACATCCATAGTATACCGACCTTTCCACGATGACATATCCTAGGGATTACGCCTAGTCTCTCTGTACGACCACTAAAGTGGTTTTGACACAACTGATCACCATTAGTGCTGTCTTGGATTGTGTTACCTAGGGTGAGATATGAAATAACCCATATGATGGACGATTGTTGGCTAGATGCAAGGTCAACCCTGCTATTACTAAGTCGTGCACAAAGCGCTAGTTTCGAGCTATATCGAGCTGGGAGTTTTTTTTGGGTATGAGGACAATCCATTAGGTTATGCCAATCTTTAAATTACCTAGGGACCCACCTACTAAGCTTTCTTTCCCGGCTATGATCTTGGACAACCCTGCCTATGAGACAGGTTCCTTTATGGGCTTCGTTACAATGGATACAGATTATGTCAGTTAGTTTTTAGAGTCCTCAATTAAACCTATCATTAATGATTGCCCTGTGAGCGGGGGCAGAGTACTTGGGGGTGATGCACATGCCCAAGGGACTTTAGAGGCCCACTTAAGATTAAATGTGGAGACCCTATAGGCTAGGGTGAGGGAGCTTGAAAGTGCAACCCCCACTAGAAATGGGTATACAAAAGAGGAGATTGCTAGCGTGTTAGCTCAAAAGAAGGAGTGATGGCAAAGAGAGCAGGAGAGCCAGGCTGCTGCCTGGAGAGAGAAGAGCTAGCACATTGCTGAGATAGGCATGCTCTACAGACATATCAGTGTCTTGATAGCAATATAGGGGGATAGAGGATGCATGTGCCTCTGGCACCTCATATTCTAAGCAAAGATCCTCCTATTTGGTAACATGAGCCAGAGTAGTTAGGGATTTGGCCCTTTAGATGATTGGGCACATGGCCATGCATTAGATCAGGTACCATTTCAAGATCTAGGGTGGGCCCCAAGTTCTTTAGTTAGGCGAGCCAGTCCTTCTGCAGGTCCAGCTACGGGTGATAGTGCCGATGGCGGTAGCACCGAGCACTTTGCGAGCAATTCTATCAAAGATGATGACTCTTTTTAAGCTAGCTATTGTTGTTGTATCATATTGATGTAGCCCCTGCATGGGCATGTGTTTTTATTTTTCCACGTACTTTGTAGACACTACCCCTTGGTGGGCTATATATGAATGTATTTTATTGCCTCTTGGTTAGCTTGAACTGTACTTTTATCTTGCCTCTTGGTAGGCTTCAGACATGTATGTATCATATTGCCTCATATTGAGCCTGGATCTATGCTTTTTCATATCACCTCTTGATAAGCTCTTGATGTATGTAAAAACATTCCTTATTGGTAGGCCTTAGATGTATGTTTCTTGACATCGTCACTTGGTAGGCTCCTAATGTATGTATGAACATTGCTTCTTGGTAGGCCTTAGGTGCATGATGATTGTTGACGCTTGGCCGGGACTGGCTAAGCGAAAAAACCGCCGCTGCCACGCCTTCATTCGACCACCCACCGTGGCGACAGCTCCCACACACACGGGGCCTCGTTGGAGGGCCCCTCTCGATATGTGTGTGTGTGTGTGTGTGTGTTTCATGCAGAGATTCGGGTGTTCTCTCTCTCGATAAAGGAAGGTAGGTCTACCTTTGGCGTTATGGCAAGAATCTGGGCCAAATTTTAAGGGATTACCAAAGGTAAATGGAGTTGCCACCAATCATTGGGTTTTTCTAAGGTGTGATTGGTCACCTATTTCTAATTCATTTTATTACCAATCCTAGGATAAGAAAAATGTCATTTTTCCTAATCGAATATGGATGGCAAAAAAATCTTGATTCTTAGGTTCAGAAGTTTGGTTACATATGGGGAAGGTGTTAGGCACCCCACAACACCTATCCAAGGACAGTCCTTTATTTTGATAAAACCTTAATTTTTGGAGGTTAAAAGTAAAATCATGATTTTGGCATTGGCTTTGGGGCTTTGCATGCATAGGGGCTTTGAGGTTTGGCTTTTAAAAGGGAGTGGTCCTAGTCTATGCTTTCCTATGGCATTCGAGCCAAGAACTAGATTTCCATGGTGAAAATCCTGCGACACATCACCTTACTTTCGCAACAGAAATTAGGCATCACTTTGCCTTAGGTGACATGGACTGTGACGATCACCCCGAAAAGGAGGAGCAGGTATATATACATACATCATGCACAATGCAAGCACACAAAGCAAGAAAGTAAATGCCTACAGCCCTAGAGCATGGCCCAAAATATAAGTGCAGGAAAATAAACAGGGGTCACCATACTCTAGAGATGAGGACAAATGGTACAAGGCATGATATACCTAATACAAACCATCTAAGGGAGAAAGGGAGGAGGAAGGAGGGGCTTTAAAAGAGTACATAACCAACAAGAAAAGCTAAACTCCTAAACTTATTGACTGTAGCTACTTGGCTCATATCCGAGTGCTCACATCCTCGCCCCTTTTGCTTGCGCTCAGAAGACCATGCCCTAGCTCCATGCATCCTCGCTCCATATGCATACATGCAAAGGCAAACAAGAAACCAACAGACAAGCCATGGAAGGAAAAGATGTAAAGAGCATAATAAAGAGGCATAAAGCAGATAAACATGATAGACATGGCAAACATAGAAACCAAGATGCGAGCAAAAAGGGAAACAAAGCGAGATAGCAAACAAACAAGGGTGGTGTCCGTAAGGGACAAATGTAGGTTTGGATTGGATGTCCATAGCTTCATTGTGTTGAAGCATGGACAACACACTAGTAAGCAAGACTCATGCATGGATATGTAAAAAAGCATGTAAAGATGTGTAGAAGGCCAACGGGTGGCATAAAGAAGCATGGCAAGCATATCATCACACGAAGCGGGAAAGGAAGGGTACGCATGAAGCAACTGGTATCATGGCGATGCATTCCAAATGGTCACATCCAAATAAGGCCTCTTGGGCATCAGACATAACCACTCAGCCACAAACCCACTATGGGCGTCAAGCATGGCAAAGCCTAGAACAAGAGAGGCTAACACGAGCATAAAGCATAGAAGCAAGCAAGCATAGACATGCAAATAGGGGTGATCCAAGCCCTTTGATATGGGCCAAGGTGTACAAACGATGACAAAGACCATATGGTCTAGATTGGTTCTGAACCATTAGGCCAAAACACAAGAAACAAAGGTAAAGCAACAAAAGGGCTACAATAACACATGGCAAGACAAACATAGCTTAGGTTTAAGCACACAAACATGGCATGGAGCGCACAAGCACATAAAAGATGGCATAAAGCAAGAAGAGCATAGATCTGAGCACACAAGCATGTGAAAACATAGATCTAAGCACATAAACATAGATCTAGGTATAGGTATAGGCATGGCAACACGTGTGTGGGCATGTGAAAGCTAGTGCATAGACATGGAAGAACATGAATCCAAGCATATAAGCTTGTACAGATGTGGATCTAAGCATAAAACGTGGCAAAAAGCATACAAACACATAGATCTGAACAAAGCATAACCATAGTCATGATATCAAGCATGTAAGCACATAACCCTAACCTCAATGCAAAGCAAAGAGAGGAACGAAACAAAGGAAACATGGCATAAGCATGTAGATCTAAACATATAAGCATGAATGGATGTATATCTAAGCATAAAACATGGCATAAAAACCCTAATGCATGTAGATCGGGACAAATAAACATGTGAACAAGCATAAAAGAACACGGATCTAAGCTAAAAACATGCTAGAAACAAGATAAAGCAAGAAACATGTCAAGAAAGCAATAAAACATATTATTCTAGTAAAAAGAAAGGTAAATGCTAGAAAAGAGATATAGAAGGTTAGGGGTGTGGATGATAGCTAAAAAAGGTACATCCACACCCCTAAACCCCAAATCCCAAGCGTAGAACCAAGGAAAAGAAGATTGGGTGCAAGAGCAATACCTTGTGTTCTTGGTGGAAAGGGAAGAATCAAGAGACTTTGATGTGCTTTTTGGAGTGTTTTTAGGGCACTCTTTTAGTGTTTGGAAAAGAGAAAAAATGTAGAGAGGAACTGGGCAGAGAGAAAATGGGCCACCAGCCTAAAATCACCTTTGATTGGGCTGATCTTGACACCTTTGGATAGATTATTTTCAGTTTATAAAAAGGTACAGAACTCAAAAATCCAACGGTCGGATCAAAAGTTATGGCTCTCGAAAGTTTGTGGTGCAGCGATTAGTACGTCATCTTAGTTTTTGTGATATCTTAACTGTTCTAACTCCGATTTCGACCCATAAATATTCGTTGGAATTCAAATTTGGTAATATTCACAATGACATAGGTTTTAACCCGTTCCAATAGCCGAGTCAAAATTAGGGTTTTTGGGCCCACCCAAAGTCAACTTTGGGTCAAACTTGATCAAAGTGACTAAAAATCTCCAAGAAGCTCGGGTTTGATGAAAAACTATGAAAGGTGTTATTTTGTGTGGATTTTGACCTTATTTGACCTTAGGTAGGGGCATTTTGCATGTTTCTTAATCGATGAACCAACTTAAAACGAATTAGACTCATGCTAGATGACTATACAATGATAGGCTCCTTGAGAGCACTAATTATGAACATGGATATCCCTAAGCAGGATTTTTTCAAACTTGCCAGGTGGCGAAATGCATTGATTGACTCAGTTATTGGCTGAACCAATTGGTGCTTAGAAAAAGGCTCCTTAGAGGAATTATCTACAGGAATTAACCATTGCGACCTTTATACCATGCTAGATGGATCATTATTAACGATTGGGAATGGCCTTGGCACTATCTTGTTATATGTCCTGGCGACGGGGGTTGAATCGACTCCTGAACTAGGTGAACTGAGCTTCGAAAATGAGGTTCAAGATATTCCGAGGTGATGGATGAGACACGCAAAAATAAACTACCCAGTGTAGGTTTTGTGCAGTCTCATTTCACGCAAAAAATCTTCAAACGGACCGAATTACTACTGAACCACCCGTGTACCACTATTAGTGTGAAAACCGAGGGAATCTTTGCTCTAAAGCTGTCCTAAACCCTTCGTCTTTTAGATCCAAAGGTCAAAAGCATGTAGGGTTATGCTAGGGGTGGGGGCTAAAAAGCCCTAGCACGTGTCACACGGCCCAACAGCCACTGTTTTTGCACCGCTTGGGGTCGGCAGCCACAGTATGTGCATTGCCTCAAAATTCATACATAAAGGTCTGACGCCCCCAAACTCTCCACATTTTGATCTGCAATTTTCTAGGTCTTCTCCTACCCATTTTCTACACCGAAAGCTCTTAGAAACACCTTTTTCTTACACTTTCTTGCACGAATCGACATCGAAACACTACATTCTTTTAGATCTGAGTATGGATGCTCTTGGGCTCAAGTCTTATGACACTACGTCATCTTATGACACTATTTCATGAGAGGAATCTCAAGAGGTGGTGGGCCTCGTTCTCTTCCAAGGATTGGATTTACATCAAGCAGTTCCTTGAGGATGAAACTTCACTATTTCATACTTCTCTAGATTGGCACTTGTTAAAGGCCATTGTTACTTGTTAGGATCCCACTTTGAGGTGCATTACCATAGGGGATGTGGACTTGGTCCCTACTTTAGAGGAGTATGATCACTTTCTTTCTTTTTCTACCCCTATGAGCTGAGTTTATCGACCACCAATTCAATCTAACTTTCACAAGCAATTGGCAGAGCTATTGGGCCTGACAAGGTCTATAGTGGATGTGTTAAATCGTTATGGGAGCAAGCTAGGAGGTAGTATGCCCTTTGATTTTCGATTCTTCCAATTTGGCCTAGTTGAGAGCCCTACTGCTTACCAAGAGGATTTCGTGGACTTAGAAGAGCATTGGACTTCTTATGAGCATTAGGCCTTCATGGTGGCCTTCTTTGATTCAGTGCTATTCCCTTCTCAGTTAGGTTCCATCAGCTTTGTAGTCCTACCCCTGGCGAGTACTTTGCCTCATAGCACTTCCTTTATACCCTCTCTTCTCTCTGAGACTATTTTATCCCTTTCTCTGTTTCGTGAGACGGGTAGTGGTTGGCTTGGCTGTTGTGTGCATCTGTTGCAGTTGTGGTTTTGTAGTCATCTAAGTGTGATATCTACGGCACAACCTATGGGGCTCTTGAGGAGAAATTGAGTTAAGATCACTATAACCCTTGATCTTCCTTTTACTGAGGATACCACTGCTTGGTTGAGGTATCTATTTGGCTTGGGTCCAACTGACTAGGTGTGAAGAGTCAAGTAGGGAGTTACTAGGTGGCAGGGTTGAACCCACTGTGTCGATTTACTTGGCATCCCTTTGGTGGGCATCTAGCGTTGCACAGGTTACTATCTAGGCATGGCATGAGGCAGTTCTGGGGTACTTAGCATGTCCCTCGACTTAGTGATCTTTCTATCAACACTTGTGAGTATGGACTCCAGGATATAGATATGATTGTGATAGATCACGCTTTCGGCTTCTGGGAGGAGCGCAGGTCAGCTGTTGACTATCCCACTTGTCCCGGGGATGATTATGAGTGGTCCACTACTGAGTTCAAGGAATGGAGAGCTAGTAGGGATCCATGCTTCATCATTGATCTGTTAATACCTGATCCACACGATCCCTATCTTCCTGCTAATATATTGAGGGATTACGCTCTGAGTTTGAGGTTAGGGTCAAGAGCATCCTTAGGGACCTGACAGAGTGCCTGACAGAGGCCATCAATATAGGGATTGTTGCAAGGAGGCCTTTGATGTCGTCATGATAGACTTTAATGAGATGAGCTAGCCATACTAGGCCAAGCTTTCCACACTCTAGGCAAATCTTGCATAGAGGGTTTCTCTTCCTTCAACCATAGACACTGATTGCACTCAGCTGAGATCTCGAGTTACGAGCTTGGAGACTGAGCTAGTAGATCTTGCTTAAAGATTCACTATCTTGGGCCAAACAAGGGATGAGGATATAGCCTTAGTGGAGGCTAGTCATGCTAAGGTAAGCACCAGGGTTGATGATTTAGCATTGAGGCTGGTTCAAGCTACATCCTATATTCATTCTATTTTGAGTCTTAAGTATGGGTCAACTAACGAGCCCAGTGAGCCATAAATGGCATTTTGTCATCTCCACACTGAGGTAGCTAAGAAAGAGGAGGCATTGAGAGTTGCTACTGCTGAGTTGTCACCTTATAGGCCCTACTTGATATAGAGAAGCATAGCTCTACCTCGAGCTCCACCTTAGCGAAGTTGCCAAAGATCTTGGGTTTAATGCTACAAGGTTGCTTCGTAGCCATTCCCTAGATGATTCAATTCTCCTCATTGGCTTTGGGGTGCTATACAAGGCAATGTCAAACTATTTGGCCATATTTGACTTGCTAGAGTCTTTTCTGTCTCTTTTCATTTCTACATATGAGC
Source organism: Quercus suber (assembly GCF_002906115.3). Lineage (NCBI taxonomy): Eukaryota > Viridiplantae > Streptophyta > Magnoliopsida > Fagales > Fagaceae > Quercus > Quercus suber. The sequence goes on from NW_027069639.1 coordinate 1,169,616, forward strand.
TATGTAGTTAGTTTTCCATCATGTATGGAAAGGTCCTTCGTAAATTGCCAGGCAATTACGTGAGGACATCCACTTTTAGGTTTTTAAAGCATAGTCTAGTTTGTAAGGCATGCTTAAAAAAGGAAAGAATGTGGAAACAAAAAAGTTTATGTATATATTGATCATTATGAGATATTTATGTTTAAGAGATTCTTGTTTTTTGGAAACAAAATGATAGATGCATGAAAGGATTAGAAAAGGAATAAAATAGGCATTTTTAATGAATATATGCGCAAATGCTTTGAAAATGCAAGATCATAAAAATAAAAATGGTAAATGTAAGTCTATGTGGATCAATATCTCAGGTTCCAAAGGATACATCCTATTCTAGATGAATCTTTTCCATTCCCATTAGGTACACCTTCCACTGGCATGTGCCTTAAAATCTTTGAACAAACCATAGAGGGCCATACGTGTTGCAAACGTAGAGTAACCCTTCGGGGATCTTGAGGCACCCGTACATCTTCTTCATGGACAAAGAGTCCATCCTTCTTTCTGTGACCTTGATAACAAACCCAAGCAAATTCAACTAACTGACCGAGCCAAGTTTGGCTACCTACGTACCTCCTCTAAAAGGATCACGTCATCACGTAGTTCAAATTGACCTTACAAATTTTGATTGCCTTAATTTCTGCTTAGACTACCCTTTTGGGTTTTCAATCTAGTAGGTGCTCTCACGCTCTTTATTTTGCTCTCCTTTTGCGTAGACCACCCTTTCGGATTTTCAATCTACCCATTCATATTTTTGTATTTTTTTTGTTTTTTTGTTTATTGATTATTGTTTACAAAGGAGTATAGACACAAGGTTGCATTTAAAGGCTCCCTCATGCAAAGTACTATATGACAGCATCAAAATTGGTGGGCATATTGAAATCATGCCCACCCATGTCATCTAGAATCAAGGCTCCTCTGGAAAAGCCTTTCTTCACCACATATGAGCCCTCGTAGGTCGGGGAAAACTTTCCTCCGTGATCAGGTAAGGCCTGGTTGCTGTAGACACCTCATTCTATACCCTGTTATAAATTTTAGTCCCTGGTCCCAATGATGATCTTGACATGTCTACAAAAGGTAATTAAAGTTATTTTGATAGTTTTGAAGTAATCACAACTTAAAAGTGCTCAAATCGCTTTGAAAATGATACTGAAAAATGACCTTTGTTCATTATTGTGACCACAACTTTGATCCACAAAGAATTTTTGAGTGCGGATTGTTTCATTGGAAAGAAGATATAAGTGGCTTCAATTTGAAACAAATTTTTCCTAATTTGGACTTAAATTGTGTGAGTTATAACTGTTTGAAGTTGGGCTATCAGAGTTGTCAAAATTAGCATTTATGGGGACGCATGCGTACACATGCAAAAACCTATGTATGTAGGCTAGTTTCCAAAAGCCCAAAACTTCACTTTTAGGGCCCAAAGCCTCCCTCTTTGATGGGCCCCGGCCCCTAGATCCTTTAGAACATCTAAAACCCTTTAAATGAGCCTGAAAACCCTAGTTTAAACATATAAATACAACCTTATACCTCCAAACTCAAGCCCTAGCAAGAGAGAGTTTATTTTTCACCTAAATCTTTCAAAACTCTCTTTAGCTTTGAACTTTCTACACACACATCATTGAGCACGCTTTTGGCTTTTCAAAACCTCTCTCTCTATTACTCATTAGGGCATAAACTATTATCTAATCTCTTCCAAAACCTTTTTTAAACAATCTTTTCAAGAACATCTTTTTATTCTGAGTTGTGATTACCTATTAACTATTGAATACTTTGATTCTCTTGGTTATCATTCAATCTTGTTGTGTAGGTACTGAAAGGCCGGTTAAACTTTCAACCAAGTTGTGTTCCATAAGCAAGGTGAGTATCTCCCCATAACTCTTCCTTAATTTAGGGTTTTTATAACTTGTGCTCTTGTTGTTTTTAATTTGATTTACATGTTTAATTTTGTTTGGTCGTGTCTTATCATGTTTTGATTAGAGAATTGAATGATTGGATATATTGATGAACAGGTTTTGATGGGTTAAGTGTTGTTCTTGTTTGTTGTTAGATCCAATGCATGTTTAGGAATAGATTTTGTTTTGTTTATCTTTGATATCTTTGCTGTTAGTTTAGGTTGTTTAGTTTTGTATTAGAAACATGCTAGTTTTTGTTTGATTTTTATTTTGTTGCCTACTTTAAAACTATGTTTCTGGGCGTGTATGCGTGCACATACTTTTATGTACGTACGCATACAAGAGACATGTATTCGCATACATAAGTATATGTACGCATCCTCAAACCTAGAAATGCAGATTTAGGATTCTTGATTTTTTATTTGTTTTGTTTTGCTTAATCATATGTTTAGGTCTTGTTGAATCTAGTTTTCACATGTTTAGCATTAGGGTTAGTAGAATAACATGTTTCACATGCTTTATTTAATGATTTGATAATTAGGGTTTATATCTTGGTTGAATCACATGAACATTCATGAGAACTTGAACATGTATTAATGCATAGGTGCTAAGGTGTTATGGTGCAGCGAGGTAAGTGAGGTAAGTCATGCAGAATCACATGAACATGCATTTGATTTGGTTGATAAACATGGTGAACTTTCTTGGTTGATGAACATGATGAATATACTTGATGATTAATGTTGTGCTGATGTCATTTCCTTGTGATATACTTGCAACCCTTAGATATATATATATATGTGTGTGTGTGTGTGTGTGTGTGTGTGTGTGTGTGTGTGTGTGTGTGTGTGTGCGCTAGATGAATGGTAAGGTTTTATGCTATGGATGAGTGTGGGACATATGTCATGTTTGGATGTTAAATGCATGTTAGTATGTGTGAGTTTTGAATAACATATTAGAGGACCCTTTGATGAGATTAGGATTTGGAACACAACGAGTGTAGGCCAACCTACAAGTCGGGTGGGGTTGGGTGCCTAACACCTTACTATCCCCATACCTAAACTCTATACACATGCTCTGGTAAACGTCAGTCCTTCCATAAAGGTGCTATATACATGTTTCCTAGACCCTAAAACTTGGTGGCGATTCCTTTTCTCCGCCCCGGTCCACTCAATCGAGGTGTACTCCCCAAGGCTAACCATGCATTATGCCCACAGTTGTGCTTCTTTAATACTAGGTCGCCTTCTTCAGAGACCCTGGGTTAACTTTCTTGTTGAATGCTCACTCAATGCGGCGTTGGTACAACTATCCATTGCACATTGCAGTCATGCACTTCTCGTTTGTCATGTTCAATTGTTCATATCGAGAATGGGCCCACTTAGCTTCTAATAGCTCTGTCTAAGACAAAATCCTGAGAGATGGGATCTCTACCTCTGCAAGGAGGATGGCTTCCTTGCCTTAAACCAAAGAGTATGAGGTTGTACCCATGGAAGTACGAACACAAGTACTATAGGCGCACAAGGCAAATGGCAAGAACTCATGCCAATCCTTTGTTAGGATATGTTCCCTTTAAATCCTATTGTATGATGCCACGTATGACATTATATTCTATGTAATAAAGTTTTTTTATTATTATCTAAAATAATACTAACATGAATATTTGGACATTATCATGTAGTCCATAAGATGCATAGTATGTGATTTATGTGATTTAGTCACAGGAGATATAAATCACAAGTTCTTTGTAAACTCATAATTTTAGTTCGTAGTCGGTGATGAAATTGGGCATTTCATCTACGAAGACTATAACATATCAACTAAGATGATTTGTCTTGATCATGGAAGTGAAGACTTCTAATTGATATGTTGATATGTTTTAAGTGTTAAGACATATTGAACTAGACCGCTGTGAGATTTATTATTCTACTAACGACTATCAAATGAATAATAAATCTCACGACTTCTATTTATATGAACTCTCAATTCTAAGAGAATAATGAACCTGATCATGAAGTGTAGGTTGCTTTGATATATCAAGAGTGAGATCTAAAGTCACAATCAAAACCTCAGTATGTTGGGCAGCCACATTTAATGTTGAAGGAATATATATTCTTAAGATGGAATTCATAATCTCTTAACGGAGATATAAAATATTCCCTTGAGATAAGTTTAATGGGTTTGGTTATTCAGAGTGTTAAGTCTAACCACTTTAGTAAGAAGTTACTAAAGTATATATTTACGAAATTGGATTTCAGAAAATGAATAACTTAAAGGATTTAACCGGGTACTCAAGAATTAAGATGTAGTAATCTTCAAAGTGGCAATCAACATTCATGACTTTGTATTACTACAAATATTTTAATGAATGGGTTGAATGTATAATAAATTCTTGGCATATAATTTATTAATAAGGCCTAAAGAGCAATTATATTTATATAGTGGTATTAAATATAATTAATGGTAATTTTGGGCTTGTCAAGATTTGTTAGAAAGCCAAAACTCATTGGAGCTAGTGTCTTATTTGTCCCTTTTGATCCCACTCCAAGACACACACTAAAGCCCAATTGGAATGGCCCAAAAGGCTAGCCCAATTAGATAATTAGTTATATATAAGGAGAGAAACATATAAAATTATGTAATGTATGAAAATGGTGTGTATGTGAGTGTAAGCCACTCTCTTATTCTCTCCCATGAACACATACATATAAACTAATTGAAAGACCACACTTCCTAGGCATAAGTGGAATTAGAGTGAAGATTAAAAGTGTTCCCAAGCACTTCTAATCTTTGGTTTTTAATTTCATCACACCAAGGTACGCTTTCTTGTTCTTAAATTAAGTAGATCCGTTAATTTTCCACTGTGAATGTTTTGTATGTGATACAAACTATGTTTTTCCTACATCCTTATAGGTATCTGTCATCTTCACTAAGATCTTCTTTATGTTCTTGTTGGCGGCTTCCACTATGCCATTCATCTAAGGACAGTAAGGAATCGAATTCTGGTGCTCGTTCTTGAACTGTTGGCAAAGTTTCTCTATCATTTTTCAATTCAAGTTCCTCCCATTGTCTGTAATAAGCTCTCCTAGCTCTCCGTAGCGGTAAATGATGTTCTATTTTAAGATCAGGCCACCACAACCTAGGTGACGCTTTTCTAGGAAGTGGCTTTCACCCACTTGGAGAAGTAGTTGATGCCCATACTTATGCCCATTGGAAGCTTTCAGAAACACAGGTCTGATGACATCCATATCCCGAGCTGAAGAAGGCCATGGCACTGCTAGAGAGTACAAGGGCTAGGGAAGAATTATCTTCCTATTTTGGTAAACTTGGCAATGGTGGCACGCTCTTAAATTCTTGATGCAGCCGTTTTCCATGGTAAGCTAGTAGTAGACAGCTCTCATTAATTTTTCGGGCCAACAAGGTTCCATTGGCATGGGCTCCAAGCTAGCCTTCACGCATCTCTTCCATCAAATTTCTAGCCTCAGGGCATTTATGCATTGAAGCTGTAAGGTTGAATTTAAACAACTATCTTTTTGGCTTTACTCCATGCCAATTTGCTTGTATTTTAGCACTTAGAAATCCTGTATTTAGGTGGGATTCATGTAAGGGTAGTGAGTGAGAGAGTGTGAAGAAATGCTCAAGATTGTGCAAGGATGCAAGGCTTCGCGGCTGGGACTTGCAGGTGACTCGCGACTGGCAAACCGCCAAATGCAGCACACAAGTGAAGCATGCGAGAAGATAAACAATTGCGCCAGTTGGAGTACTACAGGACAAAAAGTCCAGCCTAGTCGTTTTGTTATCTTGTGGCTTGAACTCACGACTCAACCAAGTCACGAGGCCAAGCCGCCAACCAGCTCTGTTTTGAAAAACCTGACTCTTTGCATTCCTATCTCACCCTAGTATAAATACCCCTTAAACCCACGAAATGTAGAGAACTTCCAGAGAGAATTTTGAGAGAAAAACCTTAGAGAAAAACAAGAAGCTTGGAGGGCTTAGGTACCTGAGTAGATTAGGCTTAGAGGGTCTATTACTATTCATGTATCCCAACTTCATTTTCTAGTGGATTATTGACCACTTGGAGGGCTGCGGAGAGGTTTTACGCCGAGGGCTTCGGTTTCCTCTTCGATAACACATCGTTGTGTTGTTCTTATGTTTGCATCTCTCTTCACTTAATCTTTATCATTTAATTTCTATTGTGGATGTGATTTTAATTGGTTTAGATTGTTTATCAATTCTGATATAAGCTTGTTATCATTCTCTATACATACATTGTTTGATATAAAGCTTGAATTGGTTTTTTTCTTGTTTGGGGGTCTAAACGTTCATAGTGTTTTCAACGCTATTTGAACTTCCAGAAGCAAAGTTCTATCATGTTTTCTCTTATACAAGACTTCCCCACTCAAGAAGAATTGGCACACTATGTGCCTGACAAGTATTCACCATTCTTGATATAAGCCTTGATATCATAGTACCATGGCCTCCCATCGATCTCAACTTCGACATTCATGCATTCTTCGATATTCATCCAATAGGCCAACATGCCGTGGACCTCTATGTGCAATTTCCACATCTCATCTCCTTCTGCCAACTTAATCATGCTAGTTAGGGTCACTAAAGCATTTGCGAATTGATTGTGCACTCGGGGCAAATAAGCAAAGGTAATGTTCTGAAATTTTGGGATTAAGTGGCTGACACATTTTTGATACAGAATTAACTTAATGTCTCGGGTTTGCCACTTCACCTCTATTTAGGAGATGATCAACAGGGAATCTCCAAAGACACTTAAATCGTATGCATCGAACTCTATGGCAACTTGGAAGCCTACTATGCATGCCTTGTACTCTGTGACATTTGTGCAATCGAAATTTAGCTTGGCTAAAACTGAGATTTTCTTTCCCTTCGAGGATTCTAGGATTGCTCCCACTCAATTTCCAGTGGTATTGGCAGCTCCATCGAAATAAAGCTTACAACACCAGAGTTTCACATTGCTTGGCTCTGGCTCGATTCCCAAAACTCCTCATTTAAGAAGACGGATTTTGAGAAATCTGGATCATTCAATGGCTGGTCTGCCAGGTAATTGGCTATAGCTTGGCCCTTGATGGCCTTTCGCATTATAAATACAATATCGAGCTCAAAGAGCAAAATCTGCCAACAGGAGATTTTCCTTGTGTAAGCAGCTTTTCAAAGATGTACTTGATAGGATACATACGGGAAATCAACTGCGTGGTGAAGTAGAGCATATACTACCGCAACTTATGCAAGGCCCATGCTAGGGCGCAACATGTTTTCTCGATGGCAATGTAGTTAATCTCACAACTAGTGAACTTCATACTCAGGTAGTAAATCACCTTTTCTTTTTTATCAGTTTCATTTAGCTGGTCTAACATGCAACCCATGGATGTCTCTTGCATCGCTAAATAGAGAATCAATGAATGTCCTGGCATTAGGGAAACCAAAATAGAAAGGTTTAACAAATACCGCTTAATCTTGTCAAAGACCGCTTGGCATTCATCTTTCCATTCTATTTTCCTATCCTTCTTCAAAAGCCTGAACAATGGATCACATGTGGCGGTCAACTGCACTATGAAGTGGGCTATATAATTGATCCTTCTTATAAGTTTCAAACTTACTTTTTGGTTTTTGGCACGGGCATGTCCCTGATGGCCTAGACTTTTACAGGGTCCATTTAGATTCCTCTCTGGCTGACAATGAAGCCGAAAAATTTCCCTAAATTGGCTTCGAAGACACACTTATTAGGGTTAAGCCTCAACTTGTACTTGACAAAGGGCTTGATTAGCTTTCTCAAATCTATCAAATGCTCTCTAAGAGTGCGAGACTTGGCAATCATATCATCCACGTAGACTTTGATCTCCTTATGCATCACATCATGGAACAAGGTTACCATGGCTCGTTGGTAGGTCACACCAGCGTTCTTCAAGCCAAATGGCATGACATCGTGGCCATAAGTCCCCCAATGAGTGGTGAATGTTTTCTTGGATTTGTCCTCTTCAGCCATCTTGATCTGATTATAACCCTAGTATCCATCCATAAAGGAGAAGAACATGTTGGTCACAACGTTATCAATTAGGGTATCGATATATGGCAAAGGGAAATAATCCTTCGGGCTAGCCTGATTCAAATCTCTATAATCGATGCACATGAGTACTTTCCCATCTTTCTTTGGCACAGGAACAATATTTTAAACCCAATTAGAGTAGGCTATAGCGATAAGAAAATCGGCATTCAATTGCTTTTCCACTTCTTCTTTGATCTTCAAGATAGTCTCAAATTTCATCCTTCAAAGGGCTTGCCACACTAGGGGGCATTCGGGTTTAACCGTAATCCTATGGACAACAATCTCTGTATCGAGTCCTAGCATATCTTGATAAGACCAAGCAAAGATTTCCTTGAATTCCTTCAACAAAGCCATGAGCTCATCTTTCATGTCCTTGGGAAAGTTTACCCCGATCTTGACAGGTTTTTCCTTCTCGCCTTCCTCGGCTAGGTTTATCACCTCTATCTTTTCCATATTGGGCTTGGACCCTTCACACTCTTTGTTTAGAGTTTCTAGGATGTCTTGAGGTAAGTTCGAAACTTCCTCCAGTCCTTCAATATCATGATCCAAATCTATTGTCTCATTCACATCATCCATATCCTCATTATGGCAAGGGGACAATGTACCCATTTGGGAATCAGAATAGATCCTTAAAGTGGAACATATACAAAGAAACATAAGATAATTTGCTCACACTTATTCATTGGAAAGCAAATAAAGAGAGATGCAAGAATTTTCCTAAATAATATGATGAATATTTCATTAATGGATCATGGGTAGGGGGAAAAGCAAAGTTCATGCCTGATAATGATAAAAGGGAAATACTCTTTTTGTTGTTTCTGAGAAAACAAACTAAGGGAAATGAACAAGGAATACAAATAAAGCAGGAAATAACATAAGCATGCAAAACAAACTACATATGCTATTCCAACCCTCTCAAGTGATCGGGAGGCCCAATCACTCGATGGTGGAATACTCCTTACTCAACCGGTGCAACCACAAAGCAAGACTCGATGGTCCAAAGGCCTACCATCTCGCCTAGCATCCCTGGTCAAATAGTAGAAGTCGGATTATCTTCCGGAGATATGATAGCGTTCACTGAGAACTCCTCAAGACATAGTTGAATAATGCAAGCTAGATCAGATTCCTCATCTTGTAATTCTTTGAAAGGTTCTGGCATAATGACTTCGGCTAGAGTTGGAAAGGTGGCACTGATATGGGGAATAAACATTTCTAGACTAGCACACTTTCTATTCTTTCCTCTAGAAGCTTGGTAGAGTTCTTTATGAATGAGTTCATACCCTAGATTGAATCCTCCTTAGTTATCTGAAATTTCAATTAGAGCAGGGGTCCCACGTCCTACGGCTCTGAGGCCTTGGCCTAACTTGCACCTAAACTTAAGCATTTACTTAGCGGCCATCAAAACTACTACAAGCCATCCGAACTCAGGCTCTAAAGCATTATGAATCATGGAAATTAGCTCAAAGCTATGGAAAGATGCCTTTGGGAAGGCATCAGCATCGATGTAAAGGATGGATGTCTCCTAGAAGATAGTCATGGGCTCTTCAGCCATAATGGTGATCAACTAATTCCCAGATATGAACTTGAGTCTCCGATGGAGGGTAGATGCGACTGCACTTGCTGCATGTAACTAGAGTCTCCCTAAAAGCATGTTGTATGGGGAGTCCACCTTAATCACTTGGAAGTTAACAATGAAGGATCTCAAGCCGACCTCAATCATTAACTCGACTTCGCCTTGCACTTCTTGGCGATTGCCATCAAAGGCTCTAATGATCATGACGCTAGGCCGAATAAGAGATGTATCTACTTTCAAGTGCTCTAGAGTGGCCATCAAGCAAAACTTCAAGGCTAGTCCATTGTCGATTAACACCCTTGCAACAATCATGTCTTCACAATTGACCATGATATGCATGGCTAAGGTATGATCTCTTCCTTCTGGAGGCAACTCATCATCTGAAAAGGAAACCTAGTTAATGGCCAACACTAATGATACCATACCTTCGAATGAGGAATCTGTAATACTGGTAGGAACATGCGTTTCCTTCAATACCTTCAAAAAAGCCTCACAGTGGACCTCAGAAGATAACAACAATGCCAAGATAGAAATTTGAGCTAGTGATTTTTTTAAGTGCTGAATCACACTATAATCGGCCTTTCAGATGGTTTTCTAGAATTCCTCGACTTTTTCAGTTGTGACCTTATTCTTGATTGGCTCGGCTGTACCCTTGCCAATCTCCTTCCTCCTCTTTTCTAGTTCCTCGGGAGTATAACATCGACCACTCCTAGTGAGTTCGGATAGACCTAAAGAGACATTACAACAAACCTCTTCCTTTCCAGTTTAGGTGGAGATCAAAGCCACATCATACTTCCATGGGACACGATGGCTATCTTTGTAAGGAAAAGGCTTTGACATACAAATAATTAAGTCCTATTGAGCCCACAGATTCGATGCCAGGGAAAACAACTTTAGATTGATGATGACTAGACTGGGCAAAGCGACTTCTAAAGCCTTCAGGCTAGGTACCCCAAAGATTCTTGAGCTAGGCCTTGGCAAAACTAAAGGATTGAAACCTTAAATAGCCGAGACAACAAAGGTTCCCTTCTAGACAAATGTTGGAGATGACTTAGTGGCCCTAGCATGGATAAGATCAAAGGAGCAAAACCCTCAACAGCTGGCGTGGTTTGTCCTTTCTCTGGAGCTGATGCCCTTGAATCCACAGCTGATTTTATAATCTCTTCGATAATGACTAAGGTTAAAGGAGTTGGTGTCCTCGTTCTTGAAGGAATCTTACAAAGGCGCTCTTGCAAGTATTCATCTCAATCTTCTTTTGTTCCTATTAACATAGCACCATGGCTAGTTCCTGTTTATGCATGTAGAAGGCATAGGCTGGTCGCCATGCAATTTCTCCTTCACATGACTGCTCTTTCGATCCAAATGATGCCACGATTGGCTAAACTCTAAACTTGAGCTCTAATCACTCTACAATTGAATAGGGCATGCCTGTCTCCACTATCATAGAATGAGCAGACTTCCCAATGAGAACAATGTGACACTCTTGGGCTAAGGCCCACAACATGGCTTTCCAAGGGAACAGAGGGGAAGAGAAATCCGAAATCCATTCTTCCACAGTAGAAATAGCATTCACATTCCCTTCCTGGTGAGGGGGCAAAGGATTAGTGATGACATTCGACCCGGCCGTATTGTTGAACTATATCAGCTTGTTATCAATGAGATCTGGAATTTGATACCTCAATTGCACACACTCTTCCAAGGTTTTCCCTTCGGCTCCAAAATGATGTTCACATTTCTTAGATGTATCAAAACTAGGCACAAGAGGACCGTCTTTGGGCTTTGCAAACTGTGGAGTTACTAGCTTCTTCCCCAATAGATAAGCATAAAGCTCTACCATGGGCATGGGTAATGGAGAGAATTTCTGATTATCTCCCCTAGGATACCAGGGTTGATGTGGCTTTCCCATTTGATTGAATGCTCAAGGAGGTGCGTGGGCTAGCTAAACCTGTTGTTGATAGGGTCAAGCAGTCGAGGCTATATAAGCAAAAGTGACACCCCTAAGCCTTTTAGGCACTTTGTCGATCATGTGACCGTTGACTTCCTTCCCTTTGCGGCCAGTTGCCTACCACAGAATTCAAAGCCTCAAGATTGACTATCTTCTTGCTCCTAATACCCTCATCAATACACTTCCCAATAGGAATCAAGCTTGCGAAGTGAGTGATTTGGGCACTAATCATCTTCTCATAGTATGGAGGCTTAAGGTTATCAATGAACCACTTGATCATTTCCTCTTCCATCATAGGAGGAAGCACTTATGTAGCTAACTCATGCCACCTCTAGGTATACTCACGGAAATACTCCCCACTCTTCTTTTTCTTCCTCTGAAGAACTGTGCAGTCAGGAGCTATCTTAATGTTGAACCACTAATACTCTCCAGCTAGAGGTCTTTTCTAATCTCACATACCACATGGTCGCGAGACCAGTTAAGCTATCAGGGAAAATCTGGTAGAGCAAAGAATGATTATCCTCGTAGGTTGCCATCTTCCTACAAAACATGTGCAAATGGGCCCAAGGATCTCCATTGCCATCATACTTGACAAACTCGGGTGCCTTGAACTTGGGAGGCATAATAAACTAGGGGAAATTGGTTAGACTGTCTAGATCAACACTTCCTCGAGCGCCAGAGCCCTCTATGATATGTATCTTCTCTATTAAGGTCTCCACTTAACTCTTGACTTGACCATAACCAAACTCTAAGGTCTTATCCTTAGGAGTATTAACTTCTTGGTTGCCCCTCTGTGGGATAAATGGTGGCGTAGTTTGGCACTAATTCAGATCTGGTGATGGTTGGGCTTCATTTTCAAACTGAAGGGTAAGACCTTCCTGATTAGGACCAGATGAATCTTGTCCCCCTCCTACAACCAACTATTGCATCATGTGCATCATTTCTACTATCTGTTCTTTTAGAAGTGCGATCTCATGAGTGTTTTCCTCAATGGGGGAAGGACCACTAATAGACATCTCATTAGCACAAGACCTAATGATGATAGGATCACAATGTGGTGGTAACTTAGACCATTTCCTTTGAGCAATCTTTTCTCTTTATGATCCCGGAAAGGAAAAGAATGGGATGGGAGAGAAATAGGATACACTTGAAAATTTGACAAGGTGGAAACACAAAGTTAGTCTAGGTCCTTGCTTATTTAAATTACACCTATCATTTTAAAAATTGGCTTGAACCCTTGAGCGGTCATGGTGAGTTTCTATAGTGATGCAGAATTAATGCACAAGCTTGGCAAGTAATTAGAACTCTTATATCATGCTTGAAATTGTGGGACGGACCCTTCTCTTTTGGTTACATAGAAAGTAATGCTTTTACAAATTTTGGCTCTTTACAATGCTCCTAAAACATGGGCTATATACAATGGCTCCAACAATAGGCCTTTTACAATACAAGGAAATTCAAATCTGCAACATGCAAAGGCTTCATTCTGGATGGGCCTTGCCTTCTCGAGGAAGATCTTGAACTCATAGCAATGTCCTCCTTAGAGCGGAGTTCCGATTACTTGCCACAAATATTATCTATACACGTTTACATGACAGAGACATTAATGTATGCATGCATGCTCTTGTAGGGTCGAAAACCCTTAGGGACGGGATATGATCTAATGTGCAAGCAACAGAGTCGCTTTTTTCTAGGGGTTAATCAAAGATGCTGTGTAAACAGGATGAATAGAACTTAGAGTAGAGCAGAACTTTTTAATGCATGCAAAAAGGGCAAACCTACAAATGGAAACTGGATGTTTTCCCCTTGACTCATTTCAAAAGCAATCCTAACAAGGATATCCTACCCTAGGCTTGGATGTTCACTCTTCTTGGCTCTTCCTAGATCTCACGAGTTTTGACATATTCTAGGCTAGCTATATGAGACACGGCTTAACTGGTAAGTTGGTCCTATTCTTAGGGGGGACCTTGATTGTCTAATCCTTCCCTTCATAGAAGTTATGAGATAGAGCGGACTAAGGGGGCCTTTTCAGCATAGTCCTATCCACCCATAGACCCAGGAAAAGCCTACAAATTGGCATCCAGTAACTATCTAAGGTATACGCATCTAGCATTAGCCTTCAATGCTGAGTCCGGGTTCGACCCAATATGAGGGGTGATGTCATGCATTTTGAAATGAAAGGGGAAAGACTTTCCAAGCACAACAAATATATAAATAGATAAAGGTGTAGCAGAAATTAAATCTACTACCCTAGGTTTGCGTATGTGAAGGAAAGCTGTAAAGCATGCTTAGGCAAGCAAGAAAGCTTCACACACGAAAACACCTCAAAGCCAGTTTTTGGAAAACCATTTTGAAAAACATTTTTGGAAAATATTTTTGACTTTTGAAAATAGTTTACTAGGATATCGTAAAAGCATTTTTCAAAAGGAAAGCCCCGAAGGCTAATACTAATTTCAATGTTTTTGAAAGCCAAAGTCCAAAGATTATGGTTTTATCAAAAGTTCTAAAGGCTAAACTCTCTAAGTATCCCTAGTGGAGTTGCCAGTCTGTTAATGCCTCGCAGTGATTCGACCATCCATCACGGTGACACTCGCACATGCTCTCTCGAATGTGAGGAGCTCGGGAGCTCGGATGCATGTGAAGGACGGTATATCTCTGGTGTATGACTCGAATCTGAGTCAATTTTATGGAATTACCAAAGGTAAGTGAAGTCGCTACCAATCATTGGGTTATTTTCTAAGGTGTGATTGGTCACCTGACTCTATTTGATTTTGTTATCGATCCTAGGCTAAGAAAAAGGTTGGTTTTCCTAATCTAATACGAATGGATAAAAAATCTTGATTCTTGAGTTTAGAAGTCTGGTTACATGCGAGGAAGGTGTTAGGAACCCCACAACGCCTGCCCGTAGATAGCCATTTGTTTTGGTAAAACCTTAATTTTTTGACATTGGCAATGAAAAACAAGCTATTGGCATTAGATTTCGGGGCTTTAAACAAATTAGGCTACGAAGTTTGGTTTTAGAAAGGGTGTGGTCCCAATCAATGCTTTCCTAGTGCGTTTGGAATTGATGCCAAATCTCCACGACGAAAATCCATTAGCATTTCACCTTATTTTCACAACAGAAATCCAACAGCACTTCACTTCAGGTGCATAATAACACACTCAACGCTATTCTCACCAACTTTCGCTGTGAGAATATGGTAACAAGGTGCCCTATTTTCACAGTGAAAATCCAACAGAGTTTCACGTTTAGTGCACTATGGCGCACCGACAGGGTTTCGTGCTTATGTATATGGCGTGTGCCAAAAATGCTCATGCTTGGACGAGCCGGAGCCCCTCAAAGCATCAAGCATATTGATGCACATCACATACACAAGGAAACCAATGTCACTTGGTGACATGGATTGAGACAATCACAATGTGGTGACTATGCACAAAATATGGCAAGAGTATGCACCTGTAGTAGATGCCTTGAGCACATACCCACACCAAAAGGTCAAGAGCTCTCTTGACTAGAGAGGGTTGCTCAAATAGCCACGAGAGTCTGTCATACAAAGTGCATGATTACCCACACACGCGCAAGCATATATAGATATACATACATCATGCACAATGCTATCACATAGAGCAAGAAAGTCAAGCAAACATTGCCAACGTTCTAAGGGTATGGCCCAGCAAGCTACAAGAAATGTAAAACAGACATTGCCATACCCAGGGAACATGACCCAAGCAAAGAGCAGGAAAAGTAAAGGGGGTACATGGAAGCGAACCCTAATACATGCTCTAGAGAAAAGGCTAAGAGAGAAAGAGGGAAAGAGAAAACCACTCAGGAGGGGCTAGGCCCCCTAATTTAATGAACATTTCCCTTTTAGGCTTGCATCCTTGCCCTTTTTGCTTGCGTCTTAGGAGTCATGCCCTTGCTCCATGCGTGTACATGCAACAAACAAAGGATGCAACCAATAGACAAGCAAAAGAGATAACAGAGAAACAAAGAGAGCCAAATGAGGGCAAACAAGCATGTTCTCAAACAAAAGGAGGTGTCCTAAGAGGACAAATGTAGGTTTGTAAGAAGTGTCCGTAGTTCCATTGGATTAGAGTATGGACGACAAACGTGCCATCAAGCAAAACTCCTAAAAGGGACTCGAGGTCTCATGTATCAAAGATGGGTGTGAACCCACACGAGATAGTAGGAATTAGGCTTGATGACACAAGCAAGCAAGGACTCATGCATGAACATGTAGACAAGCATGCAAAGATGCAAAAGAAGCCAAATGGTTGGCATAAAGCAAGCATGGTAAGCATATCATTGCACAGAGTGGAGAAAGGGTTTGAATCGAGCAAACCACCATCACGGGGATGCATTCTCACAAGTGGTTACACCCAAATAAGCCACAAGAGGGATGGATGTAACCACACAAGAGCAAGCCCACAAGGGACACCAAGCACGGCAAACCCTAGAGCTAGAGAGGCAAGCATGGATACAAAGTATAGAAGCAAACAAGCATAAATATGCATATAGGATGATCCAAACCCTTTGATATAAGCCAAGGTGTATGGATGTAGGCCTACACCATAAGATCTAGATCTACACCCTACCAAAAGGGCCAAAACACAAGGGGGGAAAAAAGAGAGAGATAAAAGGCTATAGAAACACATAGCATCCAACATGTAGATCTAACCACACAAACATGGCGCGGAGCACATAAACACATAGATCTAGACATGAACATGTCACAAAGCACATAAACATGTAGATTTAAGCATAAACATGGCAAGGAGCACATAAGCATGTAGATCTAAGTATAAGCATTAAATCTAGACATTTCCTAGCCCAAGAAGGCTAGGCCAACAACATCAAAGTGCTAAATCATGGCAGAAAGCAAGGAAACATGCTTGAACAACCATAGAACATGCTAGGAAGCAAGATAAAGCTAAGAACATGCTAGGGAATTAAATAGGTGTGGATTGTAGCTAAAAAGCTACATCCACACCCCTAAACCTCAAATCCAAGGTATAAGAACCAAGGAGAGGAAGATTGAGAGCAAGAACACTACCTTTTGATTGTTGAGAAAAGAGAGAAGTCAAAGGTTTTTGGATATGCTAGGGAGAGAATTTAGGGAGGAAAAGAGAGAGAATCTACCTAGAAATTGCTCCAAAAATGTCAAAAATCTTTTTTTACCTTTTATTTGAGGGGGCTTGGGGGTATTTATAATTTAAATCTGACTGTTCAACTTCTAGCGGCCAATAAATGGACACCGTCTAGCTCCGACAGGCAAAGTATGGCCGCAGGGTTTGGTTGCTAACATTAACAATCTTGGCTTTTTCTTGGTTCAACTTCAAATGCATATTTGAAGGCCTTCTTTGACTTGGATTGAGCTAATCATAGAGCCTTAGGAAGCTTTGGATGTCTCGTTTCCAGAAAATTAAAGAAATTGAAAATCCAACGGTCGGATCAAAATTTATGGCCTCAGGAAGCATGCTGATGTGCTTTGCACAATTTTCTAGATATCTTAGCCGTTTTAGTTCCAATTTCAACCCATGAATAGTTGTTGGAAAGAGAATTTGATAATCTTCACAATGGCACTAATCCTAACCAGTTCTAATGGATGAATCAAAATTAGGGTTTCTAGTGCCCCTAGGAGTTAATCTCGGATCAAACTTGGTCAAATTTGGTCAAAATTAACAAAAATCTCCAAGTGGCTCAAATTTGATGAAGAAGCATGAAAAATGTGGTTTTGGAATGATTTTGACCGTCTTTGACTTTCGGTCAACCCTGGGTTGACCAAGGACATTTTGGTCAGTTTGACGTGAAATGGCACTTCGAGTACTCTGATGCCTGAACGGGTTGCACCACGTCAATCTTGATGTTTCCATAGCCCCATGGAGAAAAGATAGTACTTTTGGAATTTTCGAGGTCTGGCATGCAAATTAAGAGAGGACAAAACATGGTATCTACAGGAAGTTAATAAAAAAAATGTTTTAATTTTTTAATCATTTTTTTTTTCCATTTTACGTTGTGCCAAAAATATTTTACACAGCATTTTCATGAACACTACCAAACATAGTAAAATGAAAATATTTTCCTACAAATATTTTAAATAGAAATAAACAAAGCATAAATTGATTCTAAATTGTTCCAAAAACATTTACAAACTGGGAGACCTATTTAAAGGCTCTATAAAACTTGAAAGACAAATAAATATATTTTAAAATAAATTTAATTAGTACCTAACCATAATCGAAACCTAATTTGACCTAAAAAAACATTAAAAGCACCTAAAATCAAACGAATAAGAATCCTAAACCTAAAATTCTGAAAATTGCAACTAAAAATGAAAATTAATAAATAAATAAATAATCTAATGGTAGATTTTGTCCTATATCAAATGCCTTGATCCTTTCCAACGTGGTATCTATTTTGGGGGCAAAAGGGGGTTAATACATATCAATACTTGATACTTTCACAATGGAACAAATTGTCCTAATTTGCATATGGAATTCAAGGTAGAGTAAAATTTATACTGGTTTCAAAACTTTTTTGCAACCCCCTAAATAGGTGAAAGAATTCCAACCCGTTTTGTTGCACAATTTAAGAAATTCTTGATTTATGTGTGTTATGAGTAATAGGGGCAAAACAATAATATCATGTACTTTATATATAAATAATATTTATGTGTTAGGTGTTAGGGACATATTTGATGTAATTGGCTAATCCTTTGACAAAACGCACTTTACTTGTAATTGGATAGATCTAGGATGGGTTTAGTACTTCAAGAAACAAGTGTTCAAGTTTAGTATTGAAGCCATGCAAATCTGACCAAGAAACAAATGAAGATTGTGCTGCTCATTAAAGCTCGATAGAAGTCTCGACAGAATCCTTTTTATTAAGAATTACTGCTAATGCTCAACACAAGCTATATTTGTCGAGAATTACATGTAAGGTTGAAGTTTATCAACCATCTTGTTGGCTTTATTCCATGCCAATTTGCTTGTAATTTACGCACTTAGTAACCCTGTATTTAGGCAGGATTATTGTAAGGGTAGCGTGTAAGAAGATGTGAAGAAAAGCTCAAGTATGTGCAAGAAGGCAGAGATTTGCGGTTAGGACTCGCAACTGGCAAGCCACCAACTACAGGCACGTGAGATGCACACATAGGGAGCTGAAGGGTCGCGCCAGCTATCTCACTACAGGACAAAAGTCCCAGGCTGGCCAAGCCGTTATCTCGCGGCTTGAACTCGCAACTCAGACCAGCCGCGAGGCCAAGCTGCCAATCAGCCCTATTTGGCAAAAACTGACTTTTCATATTCCAAACACACACCACTATATATGGACCCTTATACCCACTAAATTGAGAGAGCTTCTAGAGAGAATTTTGTGAGAGAAACCCTAGAGAAAAACAAGATTGCCTCATCCCCAATCTTTACCTTAGAGACTCTACAAATTCCTCTTCTCTCTTCCTCTCCATTTTTACATTCTTGAGAGACCTTTAGCCAAATCCTTATCTTACCACACCCACGTCTGTGAGAATGTTCATTTGGTGCTAAGGAAAGCAGTTTGGAAGGAACCAATATACGTTGGTTGATGCTATGGTATAGTAGCGGAATCCGGGAAGCTAAAGAAGAAATAGGTTTAGTGTAACCTCGTTGGAGCAAGAAGCTTGGAGGGCTTAGGTATTTGGGTAGATTAGGCTTGGAGGGTCTTCTGCTGTTCATGTATCCCAACTACATTCTTTAGTGGATTATTTACCGCTTGGAGGGCGGCGGAGAGGTTTTACGCCGAGGTCTTCGATTTCTTCTTCAATAACACATCGTGTGTTGTCCATGTGTTTGCATCTTCCTTGTCTTTATCTTTGTTTTATATTTACTGCTGTGGATGTGTTTATATTTGGCTTAGATTTTTTATCAATTCTGTTATAAGCTTGTTATCATGTTCCGCACATTAATTGTTTGATATAAAGCTTGAATTGGTACTTTTATAATTTGGGGTCTAAACATTCAAAGGTGTTTTATACACATTTTGAACTTTCAATTGGTATCAGAGCGGGTACACTTGTTGTGGTTTTAATACCTGAGTGTGACCCCTTGTTGAGATGGATAAGTCTCAATCTCTCAATGTTCCACCATTTTTTTATGGTAACAATTATGCCTTTTGGAAAGTTAGAATGAGGGCATTTCTATGCTCTATTGATGACACCATGTGGGATGCGGTTGAAATAGGTTGGACTAGGCCGGAGGCTGCTAAATCTACTTGGAATAAGGCAGCTCTTGCAGCAGCTAATGCTAACAGTAAAGCTTTAAATGCTATATTCTGTGGTGCGTCTCCAGATGAATTCCACAAGATATCTCACATGACAGTGGCCAAGGAAGCTTGGGAGATTTTGGAGACAACTTATGAGGGGACTAAGAAGGTGAAGGACACAAAGCTCCAAATGCTGACCACCAAGTTTAAAGAGCTCAAGATGGGTGAAGATGAATCGTTTGATTCATTCTATGGGAAGCTCAACAAACTTTTCATTGCTAAGCTCAATATTGGTGAGAAGATTGAAGATAATAAGGTAGTGAGAAAAATTTTGAGGTCCTTATCAGAGAGCTTTCAAGCAAAAGTTACAGCCATAGAGGAAAGCAAGGATTTGGATGAAATTAAAATCCAAGAGCTCATTGGGTCACTTCAAATGTATGAGCTTGGACTGCCTTCCCACAAGACGACCAAATCGCTTGCTCTCAAAACCATCACTAAAAGAATGGATGATCCTTCCAAAGAAGATAGAGCGGAGAAGGAAGTAGCATATCTTGCAAAAAACTTCCGCAAATTTCTGAAGATGAAGAACAGTGGGAAACCATTCAATAGAGGAAAATATTCATCTTTAAGAGGTGATAGGAAAGAGTTTACAAGGAAAGAAGGAAAGGATGTTCAATCTCCTTCAGACATTGTATATTTTGAATGCAATGGTCATGGACATCTCAAGAAGGAGTGTCCCAATTTCTTGAAAGGGAAAGGCAAGGCAATGCTGAGTGATACAGACTCTTCAAATTCTGATTCTGAAGAGAGCTGTGACGGAGAAGGAAACTACTCCGCATTCATGACCATTGCACATGTGAAATCTTCGGATGATTTGGGTTCACTTCTGAAGGAACTTGGCGAATATTTTGATTTGGAGTCTATTGGGATTGTTAAAGAATCAGAGGCTGAAGAAGAAGAAGATACATCTAGTCTTCAAAAGAATTACACCTTACTTCTTGAGAAATCAGGTGAGTGTACAAAAGTGGCGAAGGTAGCTGTGAAGAAAATGAAGAGAGTTGAGGAAGATTACAAAAGCCTGCTAGTTAGATACAAGGAGGCAAAGTGTGAGATTGAAGCACTTAATGGTGAGCTATCAGAAGCTTACACAAAAGTAAGATTTCTTGAGCAAGAGTTAGTGCAAGCTCATGCCAAGATAGATAGGGTCTCTTCTAGGAAGTTAGATGATGTTATTTCATCTCAAAAACATTCCTCAGACAAGTCCTGATTGGAATTACCGGAGGAAGTAGCTCATCAGCAAATGTCACCAAAGAAGTGAAGGTTGTAAAGGCCAAAGAGATGGCTGTGGATAAGCCTATTCTTGAGAAAGTTAAGACTGAGAGGAAAAAGAATGTGAATGATCAATGGGTGGTTGTGGTTAACAAGTCCCGAAATCAATCAAAAGCCAGATTTGGAGTTAGAGGAAGATCACTTCCAAGATTGCAATAGGGTCCTAGAACGGATTATGTTTGTCACTATTGCGGATTGCAAGGACATACCAGACCCAACTGTCAAAAGCTGAGAGCAAACAACAATGCAAGTGCACCTCGATCACGAGGAAGAATAAATGACATGAGGTCTTGAGGTGGTGAACAACCAAGAAGTCAAAACCGTGATCCAGGAATGATGGACGTGATGAAGATGATCAGTGCCTTCACAAATTGCCTGGAAAGCTTCACAAGAAGGTTTGATAGTTCTAATTCTCGTACCCAATCCGTTAAGGATATCACCCCAAATGCACGTGACGTGTGGGTGACGAAAGGTACTCATGCATAAGCATTACAACATGTCCATGCATCAATACTTCCCATGTTTGTGAATATTCTTGGTTGTGTGCTTCTTGCTAGTATTTAGGTTGTTATTTTGTGTGTGTGTTTGTCTTTGGTTCAAATGTTTTTACATTTTTTTTTTTTGGTTATGTTTTTTATCAATCTTTTACTGCTTTTGTGTCAAAAATCCAAAAACACATAAAAAGTAGAAAATCCAAAAAGTTTGATCGACTTTGTTGAGTTTTGTCTCAAAGCATGTTTTGCCTTGTACCTTTATACTAATGGCTTTGTGCATTTAACGAGCTTATCTTGTCTCTCATGCACTCATATCATTGTGGAAGAAATTCTGAAATCTATGTGACTGTTGTAAATAGATCTTCAACCTTGTCATGAATGATTAGTGAATGATTTTGTTGATCTTGAGACATGCATAGACTCATGCCTATATATCTTCCCACTTTTTATTTTTTATGCTTAAAAGAGCTATCTAAATGTAAATCTCCAAATGAAAAGAGATATAGAGCTGCAAAAGCCTGTCGCACATGCTAGTATTCGACTAGGAAAAAGGGAAAGCGACCAAAATAAAATGTATGATGCCCAAAAAGCAAAAGCTAACTCATCAATTGAAATATCAAAAGTTTCAGGCATTTGTCTCAAAATGAAATTTTCTTTGCTCAAAAAGTGCAAATGGTATGTTGAATATGGAGCCAAATGAAAAGTTTCAAAGAATTGTTATCAAATGCTTGTGGGAGGTCACATATGCATGTTTCTATAATTGAGATAGGTCACATTATCTACTGCTAGTTGTGTATGCCTTGATTGAATTGATCATTGAAGCTTCACTTTGGACTAAGGACTATCTCATTTTTGATATCCACACATAACACACTAGTCTATGTTCAATGAATGCCATATTCATATGTGTGATTGTACTTGATTAAATGTGTTTTCACATACTCAATCTTTGTTGATCAAACACAAAAAGATTTTTAAGTGTTTTAATTTGTTTTTGGAAAGTATTTTGTTTTACAAAGATGTCAAAATTTTCCAAAATAGTGTTGCCCTGTTTTGGCGACTTAGTCGCGGGTAAGCCTAGTCACATGCTCCCGTCACGAAGCTCTCTCCGAGACTTTTGCGGGTCACTGGCGGGTCAGCATCCCAGTCGCGAAAAAGACTTAGAAAATTTTTCAAAATATGTGTTTTTGCATGTTTCACGACTCAGTGTGGCAACTTGTTCGCGGGTGGAAGGTCCAATCGCGAGGGGTACACAGAGATTTTCACGGCTCGGCTCGTGACTCCCTCGCAGGTAGATCTTCCAATCACAAAAAACACTAAGAAGATTTTTCAAGAATCTTGGTTTCACAGTGTTTCGCGACTTAATCTGGCGACTTAATCAAGTCGCAAAAAACGCGTGTTTTGCGTTTTAAAGACAGTTTTAAAATTGTTTTTCAATTTTTCCGTCGAACTTTAGTGACTGTTCATTGACTTCCCCAAATCACTATTTCAAACACTCCATGTTCACTCTTGTGATACCTCCATTTCTACATTTTTTTTCTTCTCAAATCTTCAAGAAAAAGGTAAGGGTTTTCTATCCTTTACTTCAGATTTCCTGTTCTAAGTTTTTTTTTTGAATTTGTGTGTTTTGAAAATGGATTGTGTTTGGGTTTTTAGTTTTGGGTTGTTCATTATAGTGAATGTCATCTGATTGACTGTTATTGTTGTTGTGAATATTTTGGTCTTTTAGTTGGGTTTGTTGAACGGGTTTTTGTTGCCAATGACTTGTTCAGTGTGGCTTCACATGATGTTTTGACTTATCTTAGTGCATATCACTTTCATGATATTGTGTTGAAATGCTTGTTGTCTGTGACACTTTGCTACTCACGTTTGACAGAGTGTGCTGTAATGCCTATTACTCTGTGTGTGTTTGGCAATGCTTATTCTGTCACTTTATTGACTTAGTTCTCATTCTGTGATTCTTTGTCTTCTAAATCTGTTTGGTCTTTGTACTCTCATCTCTTGACTAGATCTAACAAAATGAGTGTGCTGTGGATTTGGTACTTTGTTGTGTGTTTGCTCTTTTACAGATGTCTCGACGATCCTCCAAAGTAAAAGAGGTTATGACAAAAGAGGAAACATTACCTATTGCAAAACGAACATGTTCTTCATCACAGCCATCTACCGAACTCAACAGTGAGTTATTCAGAAATCTTCAGCACCTACATGCTTACTTAAGCATTTTTGACTGGGCAACTCCTATAGTGGAATGAGAGGTCATATTTGACACTTTGGAAACCACTTTTGTCCCTCGAATCTTCAAGGCAAAAGATTGGGCAGAATTATTTGGAAATTTTATTGATCCAATGATGGAACTAGTGAAGGAGTGTTTCGTCAACACAGTTGATCTTGAAACTGAACTACACTGTTTAGTTAAAGGAACGGAGCTCATCATTAGTCCGAACACCATAGCTGAACTTCTTAAAATCACTAGACCTGAGAATGCTGACCTAACTCCCTATAATGATCGCACTCCAGTGATTCAGGACATTCTCCAAGTTCTTGGTCCTGGCCATGACATCTCCAGTGCCGGCACATCCATAAGTACTACCAAGTTTTCACCTAAGTTAACGACATTGAAGCTGATCATGTTTACCAACCTCTATCTGTTGACCAACACGGTGTATATCAACCTTGGAAGGGCTTAATTTCTATGTGATCTTATCACAGGCACCACCATTGACATCTGTGCCCATATTTTTTATATCATAAGAAAGACAGCGACTCGAACAGTAGCACAAGGGTGCCTTCCATTTTGCAGTCTCATTATGAAATTCATTCTAAGTGAAGGTGTTACTTCTCCCTCAGTTGGGAAAATAATTGCTCGTCCTCAACCAATCTCTATGTCCACTCTACAAGCTAGCAGAAGTCATTCATCCAAAACTCCAAAGAGTGCACATTTCTCTCCTGCTACTCCTTCTACTTCTGAGCCAGATTCACATGTACATGACACCTATGTATCACAGCAACCTAGCATTACACAAGCACAGTCTGCCCCTCAACCTGATAGGTTGGAGATGCTATTTGAGAGCCTCCACAAGCGTCTTGAGGAATTGGAAAAGACTCTAAGAGAAGGCCAGAGAGAGCAGTCAGAGAGAATGGCAGTCATGCAGGACCAGATCGATGTTTTAGCAGCTCAAGTTGAGGGCATTTTTACCAAGTTACAACAGTGACCCTTTGGCCATTCCGGTCAAAAAGGGGGAGTGCTTATTTGAGGGAGAGATTCATAATCTTTTGTTACTTTGGTTTGGTTATCTGTTGTTATTATAGGTTTTAGTCTTGGTTTGGATTAAACTCATATCTCTTGAATGTTTTTAACACTTTGGTTTATTTATATATTGATGATGTTATTCAGTTAATTCAGCATATGTTATGTTTTTTCCTAATTTGTACCCTTGCTGCTTTTGTAAGCTTTTAGGGTTGTTTATGAACTTGTAGGCCTTTGTGGTTTGTACCATGCTTGATGCAGCCTTTGTGCTTTGTTATTTTAGTACTTCTAACCTAATGCTATGCATTCCTTTTTAAGTACCATCACTCTTGTGTCCAGGTAGTATTTTTCCTAAATGCACATACTTCATGTATTATGCATTGCTTGAGTGTTGGTCATTTAAGTGATTTGCCTTGTGTTTGTCAACTTGAATGCCCGAATGTTCATTGCAAGTGTGAATGAACATTGTGATCACTTGTATGAAGTGATTACCTATTTTTGGTCTTGCCATGATTTATTGCTTTACTCTATTGTGCTTGATCGCATTATGCTTGCTCCATTTGCATTACAAGTTTTCTACATAAAATGAACTGATTGTATCGTTGTGTTTCAGGAGTTACTTGTTCTTATGGTTCTAAAACTTCCCAGATTCTAGAGTTAGGTGTGAGTGAGTTCTCCAACTATTCCTAACTCACGCATTAAGTCTAGAGTTTGTTTTAGGGTTTTGTCACGGAATAGCCAAAGGGGGAGATTGTAGGGTTGAAATTTATCAACCATCTTGTTGGCTTTATTCCGTGCCAATTTGCTTGTAATTTAAGCATTTAGTAACCCTGTATTTAGGTGGGATTATTGTAAAGGTAATGTGTGAGAAGATGTGAAGAAAAACTCAAGTATGTGCAAAAAGGCAGAGACTCGTGGCTAGGACTCGCGGCTGACTCATGATTGGTAAGCCGCCAACTGCAGGCACGTGAGATGCTGAAGGGTCGCGCCAGCTATCACACTACAGGACAAAAGTCCCAGGCTGGCCAGATCGTTATCTCACGGCTTGAACTCACGACTCAGACCAATCGCAAGGCCAAGCTGCCAATCAGCCCTATTTGGCAAAAACTAACTCTTCGTATTCCAAACACACACCACTAAATATAGACCCTTATACCTACTAAATTGAGAGAGCTTCCAAAGAGAATTTTGTGAGAGAAACCCTAGAGAAAAACAAGATTACCTCATCCCCAATCTTTACCTTAGAGACTCTACAAATTCCTCTTCTCTCTTCCTCTCCATTGTTACATTCTTTAGAGGCCTTTAGCCAAATCCTTATCTCACCACACCCACGTTTGTGAGAAGGTTCATTTGGTGCTAAGGGAAGCAGTTTGGAAGGAACCAATATACATTGGTTAATGCTATGGTATGGTAGCAGAATCCAGGAAGCTAAAGAAGAAATAGGTTCGGCATAACCTTGTTGGAGCAAGAAGCTTGGAGGCCTTAGGTACTTGGGTAGATTAGGTTTGAAGGGTCTTCTACTGTTCATGTATCCCAACTACATTCTTTAGTGGATTATTTACCGCTTGGAGGGCGGCGGAGAGGTTTTATGCCGAGGACTTCGGTTTCCTCTTCGATAACACATCATGTGTTGTCCGTGTGTTTGCATCTTCCTTATCTTTATCTTTACTTTATATTTACTGCTGTGGATGTGTTTATATTTGGCTTAGATTGTTTATCAATTCTGTTATAAGTTTGTTATCATGTTCCGCATATTAATTGTTTGATATAAAGCTTGAATTGGTATTTTTATAAACTTTCATTACAAAATCAGGTTTTCCAGATCTGATTACACGCATATCCTTGATTATTTGTGTAGGGTTTCCTTTCTCACAACTCTAGACATATATAAGGATTATTTCAAAAGCCGTCACAAGTGATGCAAGGTATTGCAAAAGAGCAATCCATGCATATTGTGACCAGAGACAGAATTTGCTCTAGTTCATCATATTTTTCTTTAGAAGCTACTGTATATTTATGCCAAGGGTTTTCTGACCAAGAAGATTCCTAATCTTCATTGTTGGATGAACTGAAGAACTTTGCAGCCAACATCTTCCTCAAATTGGTGTGTTAGTCACATACTGGGATCCATGTATCATTGGTTAGTTAGGTACTGGGATTCGTGCATTGAACAGAGAGATTGCCACTACAATACAAGTCCAATTGGGCATTGGGGTAAAGGTTCAACTATAGGTTGGTATTAGGTACTGGGATTCTTTTTACTTGTAACCACTTGTGATTGATAATAGTGGATTTTTTAGAGTGATGACCTTAAATTCATTTGGTGGAGTTTTACCTTAGTGGTTTTCTCCATTCGTAAACAAATCACCTATGTCAAATTTATTTTCCACTACATTTAGTTATTTGATGATTTGTTTGTGCTACCATGCTATTGCATGTTAAATTGACTTAATTAATTAACTTGGACAATTAATTGATTAATTTACCAAAGGGGTCAATACATTTTTGAACTATCATTAGGGTTGACTTATCAAACCCTAAACACCTTCACCGTAAACAACATGGTATCAAAGCCACCAATCCACTGTTGCCATTAATCCTTCGACCACCACCCACCAATACTGTTGTCCCCGGCAACCATAACAGTACCTTGCTAGCTCTGACGACCCTAATAGAGACATCTGACAATCTCGATTTAATGGCTGAAGGAGTTGTCCAGCGCCGATGACCCTTGTTAGGTTCTAAGGTCTTAGGAGTTTTTGTATTTAGAACTCTAATTTGTAATATTGACAAACCATGATCAAAACAGTGTATTTAGTCTTGTTTAGAATTGCTCAAAGTTGGTTTAATATTGTAAAGTTGGAATCGAGTGGCTGCAGAAGTACTTGGGACTTTCGGCCTGGCTCGATCGATCGAAGAATAGACTCGATCGATCGAAAATCGCACAGGTTGAATATTCTGCAGATTTTCCAACTCAGCCCTACTTCATTAAACGTTTAGGGTTTTGTGTTTTTACCCTAGGTATATAAACTAAACCCTAGCCACGTTTTTTAGGGTTGTCCATATTGCTTTGTTGCTCATACATTGCTGTTTTGTGTGAATCTCGTGTGAGATCTTTGAGGAGATTTCCTTTACACAAAACTTAGGGTTTTCAAGGTATAGATGATTTCAACATCTTGAAGATCATTATAGTTGCAACCATTGGAACTTAAAAAGAAAAGCAAGCGGGGAGCTTGTAGCTGATTGAAGAATTCAAGAGAGAAGTAGTCCTTGGATTCGGAGCCTGTGCGTGGTCGTGTCAGGAAGTTTTACTGGTGGGTAGCATTAGGAAGTCGAGCGGGGAGCTTGTAGTCCTTCTGTAAGAACTTCAATTCTTTCATAGTGAATTCTGTTATGCCTTGAGGATCGGTGGGTCAAATCCTCCCCAGGTTTTTACCGAGTGGTTTCCTGGGTGAGCATATCTTGTGTTATTTATTATTCCGCTGCTTTATATCTTGATATGATTATTTGATTGCTTTAACCTAGAATTGAATAATTTGACTAAGTAACAACTTGGCTAATTTATCTAGGCTACGCTATCTGTGTGTTTAAGGGGTCTAAATTTCCAACAGTAACCAATGAATGGAAACTCCTATCAACGTAAAGATGAGCCCTATGGACGCAGTCACGATAAAACTTGCTCAAGGAAGGTCATCCAACAGCTATAAAAGAAAAATTAGAAAGGTTAGACGTTCATAAATAAAAAAAATATAAAAAAATAAAAATAAAAATTTAAAAAAAAAAAAAAAGAGGAAAAGGGGAAGGGCATACCTTCAGGATGAAGGTTCCCTAATTCCCCAGTGTAAGGGGCAAATGTATCCCTACCAACCTCCATAGGGTTCCCAGCCCAAAAACCGGATACAAAGAAAAACTTCGTCTTCTAGTTTCTGTCAAATGAGGCTAGGGACTTTATTAGCTTACAATTTGTACCCTTAGCTATGAGTTGATAAAAGCCAATGGATTGGTTTATTTCTGAGAGTTTATAATAGAAGAGAAACTCGTCCACAGTAAAAAGACGGTCCCCTCCAAATACTTCTCTCCACAAAATTTGCATAGAGATAGCCAATCTCCATGCATTAGGATTGAACTGACACACTGCTAAACCTAACTTAACAAGTAATTCCCTAGAAAAAGCACTTAAAGGTAACCTAAACCCCCTTAAAAAGTAAGCCTCATAGATGCCTATCCCAAAATGGGGGTTACAACACCATTCTCCACGGACAGCTAACCTATGGTTAAGCTCGTCTGGAATTTGGTACCAAGTCCTAAGGTTATTAAGTCTTTGTTCATTTGTTTTGGGGGAGACACCTACAGCACAACTATAAACTATTTCTACCTCATCCAAAGGACCAAACGAAGGGACACTCGTCAAGGTGCCAGCTCGAGACCTAGACGCTGCCCTCGTCCTAAGTTGTTCTTAAAGAACTTCTAAAGGGACCCTAAGGACACCAGACATATATCCCTCGTCCTTAGTGTTCCCCCCACTACTACTGTTGCTAGTGCTACTACTAGAACCATTATAACTAGTGAATCGTGATACTTATCTATAGCCTTTATCTATACTATTGCTAGATAAGGAGATGACAGTTTCAGATATTTTTTGAAGGAAACTCAAAGGAAAACCTAAAGACTAGAAGGAGGAGAATACCTGGCTCTAGATGACAAATGTCAAGGAGGAAATTTTTTAGAATGAGAAGGGTAGGAGAGGAATTCTACTATTTATAAGCAACGAGGTTCAACATCCCAAGCGACGTGACCAACCAGGATAAGCCATGTGGCATATGTCTTGATAGACAAAAAGCGATGATTGAAACATGTCAAATTGGACCACGTGTCAAAAAAAAAAAAAAAGGAAGAGAAGAGAAAAAGATATAGAGCATTCTTAGGATCGACAACACAAGGACAAAGGGGCAACTGATGGGAAAGACAAGTATGACTCATCCTTAGTCATCTATAGAATGTAAACTCGTCCTTGGGTAGTCGTCCATAGAATGTAAAGCACCATGGTAATTAAGCCTAATACTCACTCATTGTATCACTCATGGGTTCTTAAGAGGAGCTCTTCCAAACCTAAGAAGGTCATCCGGATATGGACAACCCTTAATACAAGGTTCGTCTACCTGAGCTTGTGACCCAAACCACGAGGTGAGATCTTAATGCATTATTGTAACCTCCTGTCAAGCACTTAACTTCCAATAGCAGTTATAAAAGATGAGAGTAAATATCCTAACTTCTATAGCAATTATAAAAAGTGAGTGTAAACCTTCTGACCTCCACAAATGTGTGCAAAGTTACAAGTGTTAGGATTAATGCCCTTAAATCCTATTGTATGATGCTATGTATGATATTAAGTTTGACATTGTGTATGACATTATGTATGACTTAATATTGTGTTTAATGAATTTGTTTTATTATTATCTGAAATAATGGTAACATGAATATTCGGACATTATCATATAGTCCATGAGAGCATAGTATGTGATTTATGTGAAAAGTCACAGAAGATATAAGTCACAAGTTCTTTGTAAACTCAGAATTATAGTTCGTAGTCAGTGATGAAATTGGGCATTTCATCTCCAAAGACTATAACATATCAATCATGATGATTTGTCTTGATCATGGAAGTGATGACTTCTGGTTGATATGTTAATATATTTTAAGAGTTAAGACATATTGAACTGGACCGCTGTGAGATTTATTATTCTCCTAAAGACTGTCAAATGAATAATAAATCTCATGACTTATATTTGCATGAACTCTTAATCCTGAGAGAATAATGGACCTGATCATGAGGTGTAGGTTGCTTTGATATATCAGGAGTGAGATCTAAAGTTATGGTCAAAACCTCAGTATGTTGGGCAGCCACATTTAGTGTTAATGGAACATGTATTCTCAAGATGGAATTCATAGTCTCTTAACGGAGATATAAAGTATTCCCTTGAGATAAGTTTAATGAGTTTGTTATTCAGAGAATTAAGCCTAACCACTTTAGTAAGACTAAAGTATATATTTATGGAATTGGATTTCATAAATATATAATGAATAACATTAAAGGATTAAACCGGGTACTCAAGGATTAAGATGTAGTAATTTACAAAGTGGCAGTCTACATTAATGACTTTGTATTACTACGAATATTTTATGAAGGGTTGCATGTATAATAAAGTCATGGGATATAATTATAAATAAGACCTAGAGTGCAACTATATTTATATAGTGGTATTAAATATAGTTAATGGTAACTTTGGACTTGTCAAGAGTTGACAGAAAAGCCCAAGGCCCATTGGAGCTAGTGTCTTATTAATCCCTTTTGATCCCACTCCAAGCCACACACTTAAGCCCAATTGGTAAGGCCTAAAAGGCCAGCCCAATTAGATGAATTGGTTAGATACAAAGGGAAAAACGTTCAGATTTTCAGTGTGTGAAAAACAACATTGAAATGGTGTGCATGTGAGTTTTTGTCACTCACTACTCATCCCTTTTGTTACCAATTGAGAGACCACACATCTTGGGCGTTAGTAGAATTGGAGTGAAGATTAAAAGTAGTCCCAAGTGCTTCAATCTTCAGTTTTGAAATTCACCGCTTCAAGGTACGATCTCTTGTTTTCAAATTCTGAAATTCACTTAGTACGTGTTATTAATATCGAATGAAGTAGATCCGTTTAAAACTAATTTTCCGCTGCACTCATCTTTATTTCTATCAAATGGTATCAAAGCGGTCTTCAATTTCGTATTGTTTAACATGTTTTGTGAGTTTTAGAATTAGAGATGATAGTTTCATATTGTTAGAAGATTATGTTTCTTAATTTTCTGCATGTTATTGAAACTATGATTTGATGAAAACTGAAATTGATGTTATGATGTTGTTTAAATTTGAATTTAAGTATGTTAAATTGATCTTTAAGACTATAACATCAATAATTTTCAGTTTTGACATCATTCTCTGTCCATCATGTGTGTTTGAAAGTTGTTTGTTCATGAAAACGAAGAAAACTGCCTTAGGAAAAATTCTGGAAATTTGAGTTCGCGATTTTCGATCGATCGAAAATCACTTTCGATCGATCGAATGAGACAGTGATCAGACCTTTTAGAATGATTGATTTCGATTGTTAGTCGATCGATCGAATTTATTTTTCGATCGATCGAGAGGCAATCGAGTATCAATCGAAAGAGTTAGAGGATCAAGTTCGAATTTTTTAATTTTTTCGATCGATCGAGGGGCACTTTCGATCAATCGAAAGAAAGAAAATTAGAATTTTTTCTAAGTGTTTTCTCGTGTAAAAGGGGCAAGACAATGTGTAATTAAATTATGCATGTTTTAAACTAAAAACATTTCTTTTAAAACATCTAGTGGGAGAGAGATACAAGGGTTGGGTCTCACGGCCTCCATTGTTGGTTCATAGTAGTATGGAATAAATACTTTGTCTTTGCCTTGAGCTTAGCATTCCATGCGGAGAGTATTTATTTCATGGTCCTACAAGATTGAATTTCTTGGTTTATAGTAGTTTGTTCAAACATCTTGTCTTAGCCTCGAGCTTTGCATTCCATGCGGAGGGTGTTTGAATCATGGTACTACAAAAATAAGCCTGTTAAGGGAAGTAAATGATGGTTACACATGATTCTAAACAATGTATACACTAGACNTTATTATTCCGCTGCTTTACATCTTGATATGATTATTTGATTGCTTTAATCTAGAATTGCATAATTTGACTAAGTAACAACTTGGCTAATTAATCTAGGCTACGCTATCTGTGTGTTTAAGGGGTCTCATCAAAATTATTTCTCCTTGAGTTTGAGTGATTTGTCTTTGGATGGACTATTTTAACAAGTTTAAGGGTGTATGTGAAGAACTCAATATTTTTCAGCCCATCTCCTTTAATGTTAAAATTATGAAGAAACAACAAGATTCTATTCAAGTTGCTCACTTCCTCTCTGGATTGCCTAAAAGTTTAAATCCAGTAAAATCAAAAATTTTAGCTAGTCCAGACCTCCCTTCATTGAGTGAAGTTTTTGGTAGACTTCAACAAGCCACATTATTTGGTTCGAGTACTGTCGCTTTCTCTTCCTCAAGTATTGATGCATTACCTTATGGTGATAAATTTGCCTTTACCACTTATATGGGGAGTAATAGAGGTGGTCATGGAGGTTGAGGTCGTGGGGGCCGAGGCCATGGAGGTCGTGACCAAGGGATTGTGGTAGAGGATGTGGTCTTCGTAAGTGCACTTATTGTCATGGTGAAAATCATACAGTAGACTTTTGTTGGGAGTTGTATGGTAAACCCTCAGCTCACCAAGCTAGTTTTCAAGTTCAAGAACCACCTTCACAGTCACTTCCACCAATATCCAGAGTAGTCTATATTCCTGAGGAAGAGTACAATCGCCTCTTGTCTCTACATTCCAACTTTTTTAGGTCTAATTCTACTATTACTTTGGCTTAACAAGGTACTTTCGTTGCTTGTCTTGCCATTCAAGACCCTTGGGTCATTGACTCAGGTGCTACTAATCATATGACAGGTACCTCAGGTTAACTCTCTAACCTTAAGCAATCTAGTAGTCTTCCCAATGTTACATTGGCAAATAGCTCAGCCACTAAAGTTTTTGGTTTAGGCACTCTTAATCTTAGTCCTAATCTTTCTCTCTCTTCTGTCTTATATATTCCTGATTTCCCTTTTAACCTTTGTCAATTAGTAAGCTTACTAAAATTTTGAATCATGCTACCATTTTTTTATCCACTCATTGTATCTTTCAGGATCTCAAGATAGGGAAGATTATTGGTGGAGGGCATAAAGCTGGTGGACTCTATTACCTGGATCGATGTGGTTCTTCCCGTTTAGTGGCTTCTCATTTGTCTATCTCACCTCTTTAGCATCATTGTCCCCTTGGTCATCCATCTCTCAAGAATTTGAAGTCATTAGTTCCATCATATCATCAAATTGAGTCTTTACAATGTAAAGCATGTCAATTGGGTAAACACCATAGGGTGCCTTTTGCCTCTAGGCATAAGAGTCATGTTAGTAGTCCTTTTCATTTAGTTCATTCTGATATTTGGGGTCCAATAAACACTCCCTCATTGTTAGGATTTAGATATTTTGTCATTTTTGTTGATAATTATTCTAGAGTCACCTATCTTTATCTTGTGAAAGAACGGTCTGAATTGTACTCAATTTTCAAATCATTTTATATGTAAATAAAGACTCAGCTTAATGCTTCACTTCGTATTTTTCGATCTGATAATGCTCATGAATATTTTCATGCATCTTTGTCTCAATTTTTTGATGATCATGGTATAATTCACCAATCTTCATGCCCCCATACTTTACAACAAAATGGTGTTGCTAAACGCAAAATGCGTCATTTGTTAGAGGTCATTCATGCCTTAAAGTTTCATATGCATGTTCCCAAATCATATTGGAGTAATGTTGTTCTCATTGCCTATCACCTAATTAATCGTATGCCTTCCACTGGTCTAGGTGGTCAAATCCCTTATACTATGCTCTCTCCTGATGCACCTTTGTTTCATCTACCTCCTAAGATCTTTGGTTGTGTGGGTTATGTTCATATCTTAGGTCCAGGGAGTGACAAACTTGATCCTAGATCCATTAAATGTGTTTTTCTTGGATAGTCTCATACTCAAAAGGGATGCCAATGTTACACACCTACTCTTTGGTGTCATTTCATTAGTGCTGATGTTGATAAATCTCATTCCTAATTCTCTCCTTCGGTTGCTAGTGACAGTTCTCCTCCTTGTCTTCCTCTCCTACCACATGTGTCTCCTATTGAACCTCCTCAGAAACCACTCCAAGTATATTATCGTCGGCAGAAACCTCCAATAGAGACTTCTACCCTGCCTAGTGATCTGACTCCTGATCCTGCCTCTCTTCCTCACAAAGAAAACTACTGTTGGTTGTCGTTGGGTGTATACTGTGAAATATTTGCCTGATGGTTCTATTAAGGATTTGAAGGCTCGCTTGGTTGCCAAAGGGTATACCCAAACAAACGATGTTGACTATGCCAAGACATTCTCACCTATTGCTAAAATTTCTTCTGTCCAGATTTTGATCTCCTTGGTTGCTAATTTGGGCTGGCCATTATTCCAGTTAGATGTTAAAAATGCCTTCTTGAATGGTGATTTGAAGGAAAAGGTGTATATGGAGCAACCACCTAGGTTTGTTGCTCAGGGGGAGTCTAGAAAAGTGTGTAGGTTGCATAAGGCCATCTATGGTCTTAAACAATCTCCCAGAGCTTGGTTTGGTAAATTTAGTAAAGTAGTGTTAAAGTTTGGATTGCGACGTTGCCACTCTAATCACTTTGTGTTTTCTCATACCGTTGATAGAGGAAAGATTTTGTTGATAGTATATGTTGATGATATCATAATCACTGAAGATTACAAGCAGGGTATTGATGATTTGAAAATATACCTTCGAAACTCCTTTCGAACTAAGGATCTAGGTAAACTTCATTATTTCTTGGGTATTGAGGTAGCACGATCTAAAGAAGACATCAATTTATCACAAAGGAAGTATGTGTTGGATATTTTGGAAGAAACTGGCTTGTTAGGATCTAAACCAGTGGAGACTCCTATGAATCCTAATGTCAAATTGTATAAAGATCAAGGGGAGATGTTATCTAATCCTAAGAGATATCGTCGTCTAGTTGGTAAACTAAATTATCTCACAATTACTCGCCTAGATATATCATTTGCAGTTAGTGTTTTAAGCCAGTTTATGTAAGATCCTTGCCTTCCACATTGGGAGGCAGTTATTCGGATTGTGAGGTATCTTAAAGCACATTCAGGCCGTAGTCTTTTGTATAAAGCTAGTGGTCACCTATGAGTAGAAGCCTACATTGATGCTGATTGGGCTGGATCACCGTCAGATAGAAAATCCACTACTAGGTATTGTACTTTTCTAGGAGGAAATCTGATTACTTGAAGAAGTAAGAAACAAACTGTTGTTGCCAGGTCTAGTGTAGAGGCTAAGTATAGAGCCATGGCATACACATTATGTGAGCTTATGTGGATTAAGCATTTACTTGAGGAATTAAGATTTGTTGTGAAGCTGCCTATGACTATGCATTGTGATAATCAAGCAGCAATTTACAGTGCCTCCAATCCTGTGTTCCATGAGTGAACCAAGCATATTGAAGTAGATTGCCATATTACTCGGGAGAAAGTAGAAGATGGTGTAATTGCTACTCCATATGTTTCTACAAGAGTCCAGATTGCTAATATGTTTACCAAAGCTTTATGTAAGACTCACTTGGTTTATTATGTAACAAGCTAGGATTGTATGATATATACTCTCCAGCTTGAGGGGAAGTATTATGACTAATAGGGGCAAAATAGTAATATCATGTACTTTATATATAAATAATATTTTCTGTGTTAGGGTTGGCTTATCAAACCCTCAAAACCTTCACCATAAACAACAATGTGAATTTTGAAATGAACAATTTTAGGTATATAATATCTTTTACAATATTTATTGTAATTGAAGCAATATCGCTTTTATATAAGTTTATCACTAACACTAATTTTGACCGAAATCAAACTTTGCTATGCTAAAACTAAATTTTATGTTCGGTTATGAAAGTTCACATTTTTTCAGATATTTCATTTGATATACATTTGATTATTTGTGGTTTGCCTCTAGTTTTGAAGGGAATTGAAATATCTTTTGTGTTAGCAGTCGAAGATTTGTTTTCATTGAATGGTCGGATTTTCTAGTCAAAGCTAGTCAAAACTTCTTTTTTGCCATAGAACTCCTGAGTTTGACTTAATTTTATAAATTTAGCCCAATTGTGGCGTTTGGGGATGATTTTGTGGTCGAGTTTGTTTTCAGTTGAAATTAGATATTCTCATTTTCATGTTTAAACAATAATACATTTGAAATAGACATCTTTATTTTAGAGTAAATTGAAGGGAATTATGATATGTTGGAAACTAGAGTGACGATTTCCTAAATAACAAAAAAGCTATTAGAAGTTGTTATATTAGAATGGAGGAGAATGACCCCCTAAAATGAATCTACCTCATTGTCCAAATTAAATATTTCAAATCTAATTATGTATCAAATGTCACTTCATTCATTTGAAGTTGAAGTTTTAAATGACATGACACCATGTATACTGTTAAATTAAAGAAATAGAATCTTAACTTATTTCCGAGTGAAATTGAGAAGATCAAAGGCATGTTTTACCTTAGTCTGACATCACATTGGGCGGTTTTTAAATTAGTAAGTGGTCTGAAATACCACATCGATCAGTTAGTGGGTCTTTAGTTTATAAGCCTCACTAGTACTCACAAAGGTTAGACCCTTTTGTAAGTACTAATGTTCCACATCGGTCATTTAGTGAGTGAATTTTTGATTAAGAATTGAAGTAATAACCAAATTGAAGTATTTTATATCAAGGAAAAAACTATGTGATTTACATATACAAAAATACAAAACATCAGCACACAATTACACCGTATAGAGATATAACTTTCATAAATCAGGCCATAAAATCAATCCAAAATCTTAATATCCATCAAGGTGAGAAAACTTTGTGGATCCTCCAAAAGAATTTGCTAAGATGGTTTTGTCCAATTCTGTGACAGGATGTGTTTGCTATTGTCAACATGCCAGAAGAGATGATAGAACTTTGTGATCTCTATTGACTCTGAGCTGCTCTTGAAGCTTTCATACCAAATCCATGCCTTGCTTTCTCAACCCTGTTCAAAACGTCAAGTAAGATTTGCTTTGAGTCCATTTCTAGTTATTGAGAGTTCAAAATATAATAAATGAATAAATAGGTTTTATCATAACAATTGAAATTGAAAGAAGATGACTTCATTCCTACGACAATCTCATTTAGAGGCAGAAGAACCGGAAAAGGTTTTTTTTTTTTTACATAATATAAATAGTTTCTGGGAAATATAAACTCTTCAGTTTTCACACTTTCAGCCAAGAACAATGACTTTGGGTCACAAAAAAGGGAAAGTGAAATTGGTTCTCTTATCAATTGAAGGTAACAGATGATGCAGCATATGAGATCAAGCATTTAGAGCATCTACAGTAGTGGAGCTATTTTTTTGGCTATTTGGCACCACAAAAAGCTACTTTATCTATTTTACCTACTCATTTTACAAAACATCCAGCATCAGTAGATCTATTTTAGCTTTCAACACAATAAAACA
The DNA here is from genome assembly GCF_002906115.3 of Quercus suber. Classification (NCBI taxonomy): domain Eukaryota; kingdom Viridiplantae; phylum Streptophyta; class Magnoliopsida; order Fagales; family Fagaceae; genus Quercus; species Quercus suber. The sequence goes on from NW_027069639.1 coordinate 1,207,656, forward strand.
ATATAAACATCACAATAAAATAATATATCTATTACAATAAACTACCAACAACCACCACGCCCCAAACCCAATCACACGCAATAGCCACCGATTGCCACCATGTACATCCCACAAACCGATCAATGACACAAACCACAACCACAGCCAACCAGGAACAACTACCCAACAATAACTAGCAAGCCAAGAACAACCACCCACAACCACTACCAAAAATCCAAATTAGCCAAAAAACACCACACAAATCACCACCAACACAGCCACACCACCACTGACCCACGAAACCCAGCCAAACCGCCACCACAAAACCCAGAGAAACCCATGAAATCCAGCCACACCAACAAAGCCGAATTCCTCTGCCTCGTTTCTACCTTGATTGGTCTCATGGCGCTCTTGAGTTCAATGAAGGCGGTGCTAGTGGAGTTAGTTGGGAACAAGGTTTGGGCATGGTGGGGCTTGGGTCGACGATGAAGCTTGAGTCAGCAATGGAGCTTGGATTGGCAGTGAGATGGAGGACTGGACTCGTCGCATTGGGTGAGCGGTGAGATGGAGGACTGGGCGAGATGGGTCAACGGCGTGGGCGAGATGGGTCTGCGGCGTGGGTCGGCGGTGTGGGGCAGGAAGTTGGCCGGTGACAGTTGAGAGAGAGTTGAGAGTTAAGAGAGTTGAGAGAGAGGTTACTGAATCAGGTTGAAAAACAAAAACAAAAACAAAAAAACAAACAAACAAAACAAAACAAAACAAAACAAAAAAAAAGACAAAAAACAAAAAAAAAAAACAAAAAAAACAAACAAACAAACAAAATAATAGCTTTCAGCTACAGTGCACAACCATATATAGTTGTGCACTGTAGCAAGGTATGTAAAATATTTACCTATAGCACCACTATTGTAGTGCCTTTTTTGTATATAGTGGTGCTAAAGATAGCTTTTTAGCACCACTATTGTGGATCCTCTTAATGACAGTACTGAAAATTTGTGTCAAACTTCTTTCTCTTTTGCTAAGTTACACACACACCTTGTAGGTCTTGAAATCAAGACCTCATCTTCTACCTTATTCTTTACAAGGGAAAGGTGTACCGTTTGAGTGAGAGCTCCTTGGCCTGTTAAAACTGTCTTACTAGAATATTTATGTCCAGAATTTCTACTTTTATATATATATATATATATATATTTTCTAAAACAGGTTAAATAATTACAAGAATAAGGATTAAAAAAAATTGAAGTATGCTTTGACCCTAAGCCTGAGAGAAGGGGGAATAGAGATTCAAACTATAGTTTTCGCTTCATGAGGCGTGGTCCCCAACTGATTCTGCTACTCCTTGGGGTTTACAAGATACATATTAAATTATCAAATAATTATAAACTTAGAATGTTGTACATATTACAAAACGCATCTTCACTGCCCATGTCCATCTACTCCCCACATATTGCACAGGCCATCTCTACTGATGTTGAGGTTATAGTGCTATGCTATCCTTGATTGAAGGATACTGATTTGCCTATTATTTTACTATATACCCGTCTCCAACCTATGATATTCTCTAGCTATTGTCTAGTATTTAAAAGAAATGACTTCAACATGGAATCATGATTCTCAAGTATTGAAACTTGATCTATGGGGTAAAACTAATATGCAATGGAAGGATCATTAGCACAAATGACAAACATATTGACTTTTTCTAATAGCAATTATAGCAATTTCCTTATATTTTAAGTAACTGATAAGTAAAAAGAAATGAGGAAGATATTTATAAGCAAAAAAGAAGAAGAAAAATGGAACTCACGTTGGGGCAAGTTTGCCAAGACTATCTAGCTCCTCACCAGTGTCCTCATCCAGGACTCTCCCGGATATCTCAATGATGTAAGATCTATCTCTAGCAGTGGGAAGCCCTCTACTAGCAAGCAAATCTAAATCTTTTTGATGAAGCTCTCGCCCATTTACAAAAACACCAGTATTTCCACCAGCACAATTCTCTGGCATGGAATAATTAAACTCTTCAATGAATGGCTGCAAGAGAAATGTCATTCATCAGCAATACAGCAAAGAAATAACCAATAGCATACAACTAATGCACTAATACTATGTGGACTTACGGGAATTATGCCAAGACAGGGCCCGCCTATTACACCCCAGAATCCAGCTCGGAAGTCATACCTGATTTAAACAAGTTGAACAAACACAAATCCATTAAAACGACTGCAGTGAGAAAGATGAGCGCATGATTCTATCAAAAGCAAAGTAGCAACAGAGAACATTTATAATAGTATTTAATGAAGAATATTTTGATTTCCATGTGCGAGAATCAAATAGTATGCATGTAAAGCAGAAAGATTATACCACATAAATGAGAACCAGTTAGCCGAATCTACTTACCAATATTTCCCAGGATGAATTTGTCCAGCCTGCTTTTCAGCCTTCTTAACCACACGTTCTGGTATGAGATGCCCATTTACTGATATGTTACTTCTGCCGCGTTCATCTGTTTGACTAGATCTAGATAAATCCTTAAAGCTCTTCTTGATAATGTTTGCAAAAAATGAATCACCCCCTTTGTTTCTGGGCTGATCATCTTCTCTGCCTGCATCACCAGAATCTTGAGAAACCCCCGTATTAGAGTACTCATTGAATGACACCTCCATCTCAGTTGCAAGTGATACCTCTTTCAAAGAATTTTGACGTGAGGCAGCCTTATTAGGTTTCACTTTCTCTTGATCTGAACGACTACTTCGATTTCCCTTCCCCAGCCGATTCACTGCATGATTATTAGAAGAGTAATCAAAATGGTCTTGAAGTGGTGAGCCAGGAGGTGGTGGAGACAGAATGGCTCTAATTGGCCCCTGAGTGGAGTTGTTCACCTCTTTTGAAGCAATTAAGACTTCTGGACCATTTTCTTCATCAGAGGTGCTAGGAGATGAAGAATGAAAGTTCTCATGAGCCTTGTTTGAGTTCAAACCTAGGCCCGTAGGCAATGAAACAGGTTCTCTATCTATTGACTGAAAATCATAACCAGAATCATCATAATCAGAAGAGAAATTAGCACTAATCCGATTCATATGGCTTTGGAAATGTGGAGCACTATCTCTCACTACCTCATTAGAGCTACCATCAACATCTATTGGAATATCCTTTGTTTCAGCATGAAGTGAAAGAACTAGCTTTTTGTTGACAACAGCAAAATTGATTACCGCAGAACAGGCCCCACAACGCATCTTTTGTTGATTCCTCACTGTAAGCAGTACTTTCTTTGGAAGTTGCAGTAGCCCAAAGCAATTATAGCACGTAAGAAAGGGGGCACCACCAGCTATGGGACGGCGATGGCGGCCACCACTGGCTAACACAACCCTACGAGGATGGCAGCGAACAAAACCACCCATCTCAGGATTAAAATCACTTGGCCATCTTGTGTGGCGTTGTGCATCACTAATGTTTGATGGAGGAATCATAGTCCTAGAATTATGAACACATGGACCAAATGCCCCAAGTTTCTCATAATGGTACATAGCAGGATTGTTTGGAACATCAGGAAACCTTTTATTGCAAAAAGAAGGGGGTCGAACTGGAGCTGAAACTCGATGAAGTTTGTCATAGCAATGTAAACAAGGGCAAGAAGGCTGGTGAAACACTGAGTTAGGTGGGTATGGCTCAAATGAGTCAGGATTAGTATCAATATACTGCCCAGAATAGTACAGATGTAATGGCTGTTGTGGGTATTGGCCAGCTAACTGGTGTGGATTTCTCCTGAGCATTTGAGATCCAAAAGGATCACCATATCCAGGATTATGCATCGAAGGATAGAAGCCATGGCTATGCATAGCCACTTCATGCCTGTTGGTATAAGGATATGGATCAGGCCAATGATTTGAATAAGGGGGTCCGGTAACATGTTTATCAGGAAACTGCCTATTTGACACTGAAGAACCATTTTGAAACCAATTATCAGGGCCACTAGGGGGTCCGGTAACATGTTTATCAGGAAACTGCCTATTTGACACTGAAGAACCATTTTGAAACCAATTATCAGGGCCACTATAAGGATCCGGAGGAACCATCCTGCCATCAAGAGGAACCTTCTCTTTTGGTTTATCAACCACATTACAAGACCGACTAAGTTGATCCTTTAGCTCATCCAGCTTCCTCAAAAGCTCAGCTCGATCTTCTTGAAGATACTTGACCCTATTAGCCCCATCCGGGTCATTAAGGTTTGTCAATGGTTCCCCATAATTATAAGAAGAGTCCACATTGTAATTTGATGGGCCCTCATCAGGATAGTTTGAAGTTGAATACCTCACACCTTCAACATCACTTCTTGTTTTTCTTCGAAACCCCTCCATCTCACCTCTCTCCCCCATTTTCCAATCAGACATTTGTCCCAATCTCAGCAACCCACTTGCACCTCTAATTTCAGGATTTAGTTCCCCTTGCTCCCTTCCCATTGCACCAACCGATTCATTTCTATCTGCATTCATATCAAGACCAGTCTCAGTGACCCATTTATCAGTTGTAAGCTTAGATTGATCGTCATATCTCTCATCATGCCTAACATCATCCTTCTCTGAATCCATTTGACTACATCTCAAAGAGCCACCATTTGGCTTAACATCAGTATCAGAAGCATCACTCAAATCAACCATTCCTTTTTCAGAGGAATGGTCTGATTTAGCAGGAACTCCAACAACTCTTTCTTCATCTGACATACCATCCGCTTGGACATCCTTCTTTTTTGCTGCAAATTAAACAAACAATAATACTATAATCAAAAAATTAAAAATTCACTTTTAAAGAGGGAAAGAAAACCGATTGATTTTCTATTCAGTTGCAAAAAACACAAAGAAAATGCCCGGCAATAATTAAAATCTAGAACCACAAGTTTTTAGATTTCTCTAGGATTGCATTAAAAAATATATATATTTAAGAAAATTAAAGCCTCAATCCCACAAAGCCAATAATCTCCGGATTTTCTTGTTTTTGGGTTCCAATTCTATCAGTGGAAATTTAAAGAATCTGACTAATAAATTTTCTTGTCACCAATAAAAAAGGGATGCTCATATTCCATTCTTTAATCACTATCACTAGCATTACTAAAAGAAATGGTAGTTTGGATTGGTAAGTAAAACAAACATTTTGGTTAGGAAACAGCTAAAATTAGTCTGAAAAAGTAAACAGTGTGAGATGAGTTTACCTCCAAGAACAGCACCGCAACCACCGCACTGATAAACAGAGTAATCGGCGAGCTCAGGGAGAACATTTTCACACTTTGGGCACCGAACCAACCGTAATTTAGCTGTAATTTCCGCCATGTGAAACCCCAAACACAATTCGACGACGTAGTACCAAACAAAACAATATATCTATCTATCAAGCTAAAAAATGAAAAATCCGAAACATAGAATAGAAGAGAAAAAGAAAGAAAACTGTTTCTAGTCAAACCCAAGGACAAAAGACAACACAGTATCAAAGTATGAATGAGTTCAGCAGAGTCGAGTGTTGTTGTTGTTGGTGGGGACGCACTCACATTCTTTTCTCAGAACATACATATATTATAATAATGCAAATTTTTTTTTTTTTCTCAGGAACCAAACAGCAGACAAAGGGAGGAAGGAAGGAAGGCTTAAAGAATTTTTGTTTTAATATTTAATTTCTTGGAAAAGTAATGGGAAGAAGCTGATTAGAACTTGTGAATGGGCCTTGAATTTTTCTATTCGAGGATACTTTTTGGTTTTGTGTTTGGGAGAGAGAGAGAAGGATCGTTTTCCAATGTGGTGAGGAAATTAATCAAATGGTATGATGTATTGATGTTGCCAAGGTATTAAAAGGAAACAGGTAGGGAAGTGCAAAGCTAAAAGTGGTCAAAGCGACGACGTTGGGTTTAACAAAACATGGAGAACGACATCGTTTTCCAAGGATGCCTTGGCATTGCTTTTGGTTCAAGTTGAAGAAAATCGGCAACTTTTTGGTTCGACTCACCCCACTCCACTCCACTCCAGTTTTGGCTTCTACCACTCTATCTAGCTTTACTACTACGTTTTCGGTTTTTCAATAAATTGTCTTAATTAACTAATTTTATGACAACAATAAATTTATTATTTTCTATACTATTATTTAAATCGCTTGTTATAATCCTCAATTTTGATACTCAAAATATATTCAATTTATTCTCTTACAAGTTTTTCAACTAATAGGATAGATATTATAAAAAATAAAAGTTTTACTCCAAAAAAAGTGCTTTTAATTTTTCTTTAAATCCTTAATTTAAGCTCTTTTTTATTATTGTTATGGATGTGTAATAAGTGGCAAAATTTTAGGATTGAAATAAGCAGATAACTCCCATCAATAAATTAGAATTTTCCCTTAAAAAAAGTATAAGAAACAATTGAGGAAAGATGTGTAAATAAAAATTTAGATAAATGAAATATTTTAAAATGAACAATTCTTTTTCTATACTTCACTAAAAACAAAAACAAAAAAAAAAAAGTTTAGATATGCCCACAAATATGGGACTAAATTCAGTACTATAATAAAACGGAATGGATATTCCTTTTTATTATTAGTATTAATAATATATAAAATATATATTGTGGGGCCTGTGGGCCTGATAGCCTCAGCCCATCATGTAATAGGCCCAAGGCCGACGCCAAGGAAGACTGACCATCCAAGGCTAAGTTGGGGAAAGCCTCTTTTTTGACCCACGCCGAGGACCTCTTCGTCCTCGGTATACTAAGGATAATTTTTGGGAAGGGACAAGCCCAGAGCAAGCTGTCACATTCACACTTAATGCATTCACCTAACCCCTCTGGCCGCATTAATGGGGATATAACCCCTTAGCAGGGCAACGTTGATCAGGGTGAACCACTTGAATACTGATAAGGCCTCTGATGGGACGGACGGCCAGAAGAAAGGCGAATTGATGATCAACAGATGGAAGAAGGAGATAGGAAGATGAAGACTATATAAGAAAAGCAAGTAAAGTAAAAAAAGGGGGGGGAAGAAAAGGGGCTCCTCGGCCACGGACCAAGGAGCATCCCCCCAGTTGTAAATAAACTCTAAGTATTTCTTTTATAAAAGGGAGTTCATGCTTGGGGAACGACGGCCAACGCCTAAACCTTCAACCCACTCTCTACAAATTTATTGTTTGGGCTTGTTGGGCTGAAAATTCATTCATACTCAGGGTCAAATCCAAATTGAGTCCCTACATATATATTTGTGTGTGTGTGTGGATTTTAACTCAGTATTGATGAAAAATTATTTCACCTGCAAACGCATAATACTCACTACACTCCTAGGATTTTTTTTTTTTTTTTTTTGTGATTGGAAAATGTAGTAATCTCAACTATAATGAATGCAAATTATTAACCTTTATCCAATAAAATAGAAGAGTCACTAAGCATGCACAAATGTTAGTTATTATTATTATGCATACATTTAGTTTCACACCCGATTTTATTACATTTTAAGAACATTCATATCCTTTCATCTCATAAAAATAAATAATTTTGTCTCACCAAACATACCATTCACATCTAAAGAGGCATATGCACATCTCATCAAAATTCAAAATGCGAAATACATGATATCGTTCATCAAAAAGTACAAAAACAAGTCTACTTCCAGTGAGGCATTTTGCAAAAAAACTGCATCCTCTTTTCTTATTTCACCATAAAAGTTTTACAGATTGAACTAATTGAAACCCACAAAATGTATTGTTAAACTGGTTAGGTAAAAACAAAGTGACTTGTTGTAACGCAAAAATGCTTCTTTTTTTTTTCTTTTTTTTTGTGGCATTTTCAAATGTGAATTCAACTCACTCTTTATTTTACAATATATCTCATAAAAATAATCTTACTTTAACATTACACTAGGAGAGTAAAAGAGAGGAGAGAGGGTAAAAAAAAAAACGTTTACCCAAGGCTTATGATCATTGTAGCAAGTTGTAAAAATTCATGCAAAATGCCTCACTAAATGTGCAGCTTTTTGTGATTTTTTTTTTTTTTAAAATAGAACCGTGTATTTTTGTATATTGATGGGTTTTACACAGGGGTATTTGCAATGCAATTTAGTGTAGTTTCGGATTATTTTTTGTACTACTCTTTGTAATGTGGTTTGGTCGAAACCATCACCACATCGAACCTCAATTTTGTAGTCATATGTGTGGTGCAATTTGATCTGTTTTGAGCTAGTATACTTTTAAAGATGTAATGGTCAATTACGAGTTTACTATTAATAACCATGATAGTAAGTTTTATATATATATAACCTGTGTAACAAAAAAAAAAAAAAGTAACACAAATATATACAAGTAAAAAAAAAAAAAAAAAAATCCATCACACAAAACGAAAGAAAATCCATGACAATAAATCATACACAATTATACATGTAAAACAAATATAACCTATAACACAAAAATGCTTAACAAGCAACAACCATAAGGTCCATAACAATGTAATATATACACTACTAGTCATGCATACTGAGAGTGAGAGGGTATTAGGAGAGAAGAGTGAGAGTGTGAAATGGAGAAGTAAATGAGGTTCTGAACTTTTGATTTTGTATTTAATCAAAACAAAGCTATTTTTAATGTAAAACTAGAACATACTAACACTGGGTTAGTCACTTACTTCATACAATATTAAATTATATATATATATATATATATGAGTGCGGTTTTATGATGTTTTCTTATCATAAAACTGCACAAATGCACCGCACAATGCAATGATGTTCATTGTCACTTGTGATGTGGTGTGATTACTTAATTCTGTGAGCGGTTTTAGTTGGTTTGGATGCGGTTATGCAATTTGAGCGGTTTGGCAAACACCTCTAGTTTTACATAACTCAATGAGAATGCTCTAAGCGTCAAGTTGTGATGGAATAACATCTTTCACCCATTAAAAAAACATCTCTTTTAAATGGATCCACCATTAACACTAGCTTCATCATCCATCAATTGCAAATTAGCACCTTAAAATGTTATAAACTAAGGTGTATCTCTGAACTATTATTTTTTTCCCAATTGTTGAGTGGTGAGTTATGATTAGTATACAATAAAGTAAAGTCAATAATGATAAAAAAAAATAAATAAAAAATTAATTAATTACATTTTTGGCATTTACTAATGTGGTAAACTTGTATTTGTTTTCATTTGAATATTTCATTGAAATCACTTTTTTCTTTACCACTAACAATTTGTCATATCAACAAGTTGTCAAATTCATTCTAAAAAAAAAAAAAACCAAGTTGTCAAATTTTTTATATCTATAGACTTGCTCGCCAATAATACTCATAATAAAAGTAAGGCATCAATTACAAATTTACAATTACTTATCTTAACAAATTATTTAAAAATATGTAAAATTTACTGTGTATATAGATAATTTTTTTCTCTCAAAAACTTTCTCGCACTCTATAACTATAAACAGAATAAATTATAACTTATAACAGCCAAATATAAAATTAAATAACAATTGAATTATAAAATAAAAGAGTGGAAGAACAAAAATTGATTTGCTAAAATGGCCAATTATCTTTATCCCTAGAGATATATATATATATATATATATTTCTCTTTGTTCGTTCTTCGCTTTTTCTCTTTTTAACTTTATTCCTTCTCTTTGAGAGTCTCTTTATTTTCACTTATATATATATATATATATATTTTGAGGTTTTTGTTAGGAGTAGTGAGAGAAAAGCATGGTTTTGGCCGTTGTGAAAAGAAGCGTAAAGAGGTAAAGACGCAGGCGCGTAAAAACTTAGTCTGACAAGTCTGGTTTTCTGACTAGTCTACGATTCTCTGCCCTACACACCCACCTAACTCTTCAGGTGGGTCCCTATCTTTATCTTTTCCAACATTTCCATTTACATCTATTTCACACACACACTCTCTCTCTCTCTCATGTTCTTGACTTTTTGTGAAACTGGAAGGAATATATATAAATTTCAGTATTCTTTAAGCTGCTATCCACAACTCATAATACTCATTCTCATACTAATGGGACAACCTTCATAAGCATCCAAGTGAATGGTGTGGCACATGCATATTGTTATTATGCATTTTGTAGGGATCCATCAATTTTGAGTCGATTCAATTGCATTAGATAAACATGTAACAAATTCTGTCCAAGCAAATTGGTTGTTAGGATTATGATTTAACACATTGCATAGAGTTTTTAGTTATTGTGAGAGGAAACTTAGTCTCGAACCTCAATCAGGTATTGTTCTCTTCGGAATTAGCGGCACGGGGCACATGCCTAATCCTTAAGGTTTTGCTTAATCACATATCGGGGAGAGATACCTTCTACCCTTACCATAGTGTGTGATGAGTGTAAGTCTCAAAAACTGCGCACGCATGCACTATGCATTCCTTCATTTAGGCACAATGCTATAAAATCAGAAAAGGGAAGGTGGGGGTTTCCCCTTAAACCCCAAAAGGCGTCTTTTTGTGAGAGGAACGAATATTTCCCCAATCAGATATTGTTCACTTTGGGAATGAGTCGAGGAGCCGATCCTCAAAAATTTATTCAATCCCATATCGGGGAGAGGCACTTCTCATCCTTACCTTATAAGCACTTGGCCTAAGAAATGGTGTACCATAGTGTGTGTGAAAGATTCATTCCTCCCACCGTTATAATTTCTTTACTTAATGCAGAAAAATACAAAAAAAAATCAAACAAAATAGGTCTACTACTGATAATTATGATTTTACAATTAAAAACACCTTGTTCCTATTGCTGAAAGTAGAAATTTAATTTCATATTAGGACAATTATCATCTTTATATAAACAAAAGTTTACATGAATTTGAGGAATTAAAAGTACTAAGTTCACAACATTTTTACAATACTTTAACTGTAAATCTTATATAATAAGTTATTTTGGTTCTCTAAATCGAACTCACCATTGAACTTACATTTTTGCCCACTAATAACAACTTATTACTTAGGATTTATTGTAAAAATATTATGTGCAAAACATTTTTTTTTAGGAATACATTAGTGGTTCCAGCAATTCTATCAATTTTACTTGAAATAAATAGAAAAGATTTTTTTTTCCTATATATATAGATAATAAGATAGAAAGAGTTCATTTTGAAATTTTAAACTTAATAATATAAAAATATTTTTAAATTTATAGTAATATTTAATTTGAATTATAAAATAAATTTATTTAAATGAAGGATCCTGATAATATAATAATACTAGTACTAGGTATGGCAATGTTAATGTTTATAAGAGCTTTATTAAGATTATAAAAAGAAAAGAAAAAGAGGATTATGTAACTAGTTGCAATTAAATGATCTCAACCCAAGGCTAGTTTATTGCTTCTCTTTTTGGCTTGCGCTTGTACTGGTCAAAATGTTTTTCTAATATGCAATTTGAAGATTGAAAATTAGGAAAAATCCTGAAGACCAATTTCTCAACCACCCGAAGACTATAAGCAATTTGATTAAGATTGCTTCATTCCGTTATATATATATATATATATTGAAATTTGCCATGGTCGACTACTCTATGCGTTATTTGTTTTGTTGTCCTCGGTGTCAGTGACCACTGAGTTTCAACAAGAGGCAGAATAAATATTAAATAATTAACCAAAGTTGGATGGTCCTCGCTCTTAATGGATCCAAGCGTTACCAGTTGGCAGAATCAATAGCGGAATAATAAAATAATCAAAATAGTAAAATAATTTTCATTTTTCATTCTAACCCAAACGCACACTTGATCTTTATATTTTGGATTGATTTTTGTTTTGATCCCTACTTTTTAGTCGCACCTACATGAATCTCTAAAAATTGAAATCGTTATCATTTTAGTTTTTACTGTTGTCTCACTAACGGAAATAGCATACATAACAAATGGAGTACATTGCTAACACATTAAACGCTGACTTGATCATTAAAATAATATTTAAAAATTTTATTTGACATTTTTAAGAAATGACACGTAAGGATTTTGATAAAATAAATAAATTTAAAATAATTCCTTAAAAAAATCATTTTCCAATCTTTTTTTTTTCTTTCCTTTAAAACAAACCCAAAAATCAAATCAGGACAAAAATAAATATTTATGGAAATCTTCTCTCTCTCTCNTTCTTTTGAAAGTTTTTTTGTTGAATAAGTTGTGTTTGGTTGTCGACAAAGCGTAGGATTTGGAAAAGAAAATAGAATAAATAGTATGTTGTGCCTGTGTGTTTTTGTTTTTTTTTTTTTTTTTTTTTTTTTTTTTTTTGAGAAGCTGTGTGTGTTTTTGTTTGATTGTGGAAAACAAGTCCAAATCTTCTGTCCCACACTTCCTACTCCGCTATATACTTCACAAATAAAAACATGCCACATGTCCATCTAATTTATTAAATGCAAAATTTATGTCTTCTATTATTTCAATTACCTAAATATGATGAGTTATTTATTTATTTATTTTAGGAAATTAAAATAATAGAAGACATAAATTTTGCATTTAATAAATTAGATGAACATGTGACATGTTTTAATTTGTGGAGTATATAGTAGAACAGGAAATGTGGGATAGAAGATTTGGACTCGTGGAAAACTAGGCTAATGGAAATGAAGTTTGACATTTTTTTCTTGCATTTTAACCAAACAATAGATTAACAGCTGGTTATAATAATAGAAGAAAAGTTGGAATAAAATAAAGTTTTTATGTATGTCTTTCTGTGTGTTTACTTTTTTATGTATGCGCAAGAGGTTGGTTTATGATAGCTTAATAAAGGGGTTATGGTGGTACCCTTCTGTTTGCGTAATAATTAAAATAAAATAATATAATATAAGCCTTTTGTTTTGTCAAATGGGATTTCCTGTGTATGTCTGGGGATTAATTTCAGTGTTTCCAAGGACCATGGTTTAGTTTGCGCCAACCTTTTTTATGCGGCTAGAATGGCGTCATATGCTGTTTGGTTGGATATATATGATTATGATTATGCACGAGTCATGAGTCATGAAGATTCTTTTTGTTTTTCATTTGAGTTTTATTTTGTTTTCTTTTTCCTGTGGACTTTTGCATATGGTTTTAGATATACTTTTTAAGTTCTAAAACTATGTCCAGCTGACTCTTTTTTTTTTCTTCTTCTTTTTTTTTAACGATCTTTAACTTACATTTAAATGTTCATAGCTTTGGGTTTGTAATTTTGTTTTCATATTTCTTATATCAGGTAAATGTGTTCATCACCTTTTTCTCTTGTTCTTTTTGTCCCCTCCATTTTTGTTTCTTGCATTAATTCATGTTAGTTAAGTATTGTAAAAGAAATTTCTCTTTTGATTTATAGACCTTATTTTTCTAAAGAGTTCGGTCATTCATGATTTTTTTCTTTGCTGTATATTTGGTGTCATACTCAGATTATCTAAGATTCTAATGGTGCTTTTCAGTTGCCCATATAGGTTGTTCAAAATTGAGTGATAAGTTGTTGAGAAACATTATGTGATATATCTCCACAAGTTTTTTTTTTTTTTTTTTAAAATATTCTAAAGTATAATAATGATTTTAAAACAAAAACTAATGTTTATGACCCAAATATACAATTTAACCAACAAATTTTAATAAAATCATCCAAAAAATGACAATTTCCAATCAAGCAATTGGCATTTTTTTTTAGTAATACTTAGAAAAAGTAAATGCCAAATTTGATCATTGAAATTACATCCATAGCAAAAATGTAAAATATTTTTTTTACGAATTTTTAGTGTCAACCAAAAATAAACAACCAAAAATAAATATAAATGGTGGGAATCTATGCCCTAAGAAATGAACCAATGGTGGCCTACCCTCCTTCGGTCATTCATAGATAACAAAAGCAATTAAGCAACTCAAACATGTTTTTTCTACTGTCACTGTTGGATATTTTAATAAAAAATATTATATTTATTTTGATACTCATTTATGTGTATCAATTATCCCTTAATGTTAGATACGTTGAATACTAAATTTTGAAATTCAAATTTAATTCAAAATTTGAATAGCTTTTGTCAATGGTTTTAATCAGGAAATTTATGAACATTAATGTAATATTAATACCATAATTGCCAGTATAGTTGGCTTTATTATCTTATTTGAATATGACATAATAACGTCATATATGGAAGAATTTTAGCACTTAAATATACAGTTATTGCTGAATTATTTTATATTACCATATATGCACAAGTGTTTACTATTTGAAAAGTAGTCAAACAGCCAGCAATTTATTGTAATATATATATATATATATATTCAGAAACTTTAAAAAAGGATATTGTAATAATGTACAACAACGTACTCTATGGGGCATTAAATTTCATAGCATCATGACCTTTTCTTTGTTCCCAACTAGGGCTGTCCAGCGGGTCAAGGACCCGACCAAACCGACTGAAACTGACCGACCCGAATCCTAACGGGTGGACCCGAATCCCATGGTCGGTCGGATTCGGGTTCTTCTCTCAAAAAACCGAAGATTCGGTTCGGGTAGCGAGTTAAAGGATTAAAAATCCATAGAACCCGACCCGACCGAAGGTTTGAGATTTTTATAAAAAAAATTTTGATTCTTTCTACGTGAACACGTGAAGATTGAAATTGATATGACTCAGGCACTGACTTATTAAGCCTTACAAGTTATCTAAAACTTACACAAAGATAAACTCAAATCAAACGACTAAATTTCAAACCAAAAACAGAGAGTTTCAGACGCTTCAGATGTGTTCCACAGTTCCACTTCCACGTGATCTCATATTTTTTAAATTAAAGCCTCTCAACCCGCATCTCACTCTCTCAGAATCTCATCTCCTTTCTCTCTCTAAGGTCTCTGTTATCTCTAGTCTCTTTGGTCTTTGCTCTTCACTCCACGCTCTCCATGGTATTCTTTCACAAGAAAGTGTGCTAGCTTGTGAAGGAACAAAGAGCAAGGTTCTACATCATGAGGCGCTGCATGACCATGCTCATTTGGTGGAGAGAATATAGCAATTCTTAAAGAAATGATTTTTATAGAGGGAAAGAGAGAGAGATGGCACTCTAGAGGGACTGAACAAAGAAAGTTCACTCTTTTTGTCATGCCTCTCTCTCTCTTTCCTCTTTCTTTCTATGAGACCGTTATTGGGTAAAGCAAAAAAAAAAAAAAAAAAAACCCAGTTTAAAGTTTCTCTTGGCGTCTAAGAAGGAAGAGGAAGAGAAAGATATATACTTGTACATAAATTTTTTTCCCATTTTTTTGTGTGTTTTTTTTTTTTTTTTTTTTGGTTAGATTCTTTTTGGGGGCTCTAAAAATCTCCTTTAAAGGAGATGGGTTCATGATGTTGCTGTTAATTAATTCTACTGTTTATTTGTTTGGAAATAGAGAGGCATTAAATTCAGAACAGAATCAAAATTAGCTTCAGTAATCCCATTATCATTGATCATACTCTTAATTACCTCTAATACTTGGGTTTTTTCTTTCTTATTTTTGGTTTTCTGAGCTTGGTAGTGTCCTTATTTGAGTTAATTCTTTGTTTCCCATCTGGGTTTTGTTGATCTTGATGGGAAGAAGTGATGGGTCATTTTGAGATCTCAGGTATATTTTCTTCATCACCTCACTTTCTCCACCGTGGGTCAAGTCTTCTCACCTCTCAATCTCAAGCAAGTCCACAGAATTGGCCCAATATGAAGCCCAAACCGCCAAACCGACAAATCCAACCTGCTTAACCTGCGGCCCGAACTGACAGGTCCGATCCATACGTTCAGTCAAGTACGGGTCAAATTTTAAGCCACCCGACCTGGACGGGTCGAGTACGGGTCAGGCCCAAACCCGACCTGACCCGACCCGTGGACAGCCCTATCCCAACGTATGAGACTTCAGCAAAAAAGTTTGACCGGTTTATATATATATATATATATATATAATATATGTATTTATTACAATAACTTTATGACTATTTAATTGATATCAAATCTTTTTGATTTCTTGGCTAAGGAGAAGTTAAAGGTCCGGCTATATATATATATATATATATATGGAAAGAAATAAAGTAGAAGACACACATTATTCTTGAATTAAAAAGTTGAAAATTTTTCAAAAATAATTTTTATTGTCCTAAACACTTACCATCTATTGCTTTTTACAACTTACAAAAATATTCTATATTTTACAAACTTTTCTGGGAAAAGAAAGTACTATAGAGAGTTTATATCCTACGAGTAATGTAGGCTCACAAGGATAATCAGCAAAAGGTGGCTGGGTTGTTGTATCCTTGGGGCAACGTGCAGAAACTATTTGTCTAACTACATCGGATATACTGTAGACGGCACGATTTGTCTCAAGACAGTGACTTGGTCCACGCCTCATCTCTGCCACCTCTCTTGGTAAAATCAAATTGTGTAAATTTTCAAGGAAAATTCAAGTATTATCTCTCCTTTATTTCCAACAGTCACTATCACTGCTTTACCAAACCAAAATTTATTAGGGAGAATACCATATGAGGAAAATTTTTAGGTACTTTTATAGCATGAAGAAATAGTGGTCTTTCCTCTCACATTTACAGTGGAACTCACCATGAATGTGAAAAGAGAGAACACCATTCTCTGTACTCCGGAAATACCTAAGAATTACTCACCACATGGTCTACAATCCAAATCTATAATGCAATAGTCTTATGTTGACTTTTATGCAATGTGTAGATGGAAAATCTTTAAGGGATTGTTGTCTAATATGAGACTGATTCTCAACAAAGTTGTAGATGGAAAGAAACCGTTTTAAAATTCCAATTTTATGTATTTTGGAAGCAAGAGATCTGCTTTAAATGAAATTTAATATATTTTCTATTTTCTCTTTAATGTTTCTTAAGTGTAGGATTTAATAAATAAAATTGTATATGAGTTTCAGTTAACTTAACTAGTAAAGTATCTGATGGTTGAATAAGAGATCTAGGGTTCAATTCGTGCTTACACCAAAAACCGATTGGTGTCTTGGTCTAATGATAAAAAACATCATCAATAGCGAACGCCATAGGTTGAAACACTCTCTAAAAAAACAATTGCATATTTTTTGCCCTTATCTTATAAATCATCCTCTCCTCTCATTTCCACCTTACAACCAAACAAAGATAAGGTCTTGGGGGCATATGAACAAAAGGAGAGAAAATTTTACAATATCATCAATTTTTATCATTTCCTCTCCCTTCAAACTTTCAAATTTGATCTCGTGTTTTTTTGATTGATAATGGAAGGAATCATATGAAAAGGTAGGGGAAAAGAAACTTTATTTTTTCTTTATTTTTTTTAGATTATTAGAAAGATAAGAGAGTGGTGGAGTCATGTTGTTGCTTCAAAATTTTGAATTTTTCTTTATAATTTACACACACACATTTATTCTTAAGAATTTAATGTTCGGGCATCAAAAATTTGATCTCCCAAAAGGATAATTAAGTTAAGCAAATGAACAAAAATAATTTTTTTCTTTTTAAATGGCTAGATGAACTCGCTAGTGGCCTAGGTAGCACCTCATGAAGAAATTTTATTATCATTAAATACTAGTGTAAGTGTGTAAAATAACAATTTCTGTTACAGCAAAAATGTTACATCAATAAAAAGGAAAATTCATTCTCAAAAAATAAAAATAAAAAGGAAAATATACAATTTTGTGTCTACAATGTAAGAATTACATTGCTAGTACAATGTAAACATATAATTACCTCAACAAAAATATTAATTATAAATTTTTAAATATCAATTCAATGTAATATTTAAGCATGGTGCAAGACCAATATAGGGGAGGTGAAGTCAACAGTTGATGAACTAAATCTTCTAATTGTTGATAATGCATTAGAGACATCCTTCTGTTTTTATAGTTAAATGAACTTTATTAATATTATTATTATTATTATTATTATTATTATTATTATTATAAATTTCATCCTATTTATGACGTCCACTTCTGATAAATGTGCTCTTTATTATTAGACCAAAACATTGTGCTCTTATTATTAAATCAATACATTGTACTATTTATCATCAGACCAATACACCAACCGGTTTTTGGTGTAGTCATGGATTGAATTTCAAATCTCTTATTCAACTATCAAAGTTTTTACCAGTTGAGCTAACTAGAACCTAAACTTTATATATTTTATTTTAGAGAAAATGATGGAAGTTAATATTTTAATTAAATATTTCATAGAATTTGTTGTACATAAGTCTCTTAAAAATACATTGAGAATAATTTTAAGAGATAAACCAATTATAATTATTTACATTTTATTTTGTTATTGAGGGAGATCAACCAGAAGCAAGCTAAATGGTTCAAAAGTATCGCTTTAGAGGAGCAAAGTACACTGCTGAATTCATTGAAAATATTATACATGATATGTAATAGATATATGAGCATACAAAAGAATATATATATATATATATATTTATATGTATTCATGGTTTGCCGATAAATCTTTTAGGAATTGCATAGTCTATAGGGAAAGAGCATGAAGAAAGTAAACCTTTTTCCTAGATTGTCAGCCCAGTCTTTACTCTTTACCTTCTATTTTCTAGCTTTCAAATTGTACGCTTTTCCGGATCAATTGCGTTTGTTAAAATTTTCAATAAATAAGTCAAATAATTTTTTTTAAATTTTTTTAAAAAGCGAATCCAAATATACCATGCAATCAGTGATACGTAGAGTATAGTTTATCATATTAAATAGGAAAGAAATGCAGTGAACAATATAATGGGAGGTCAAGAGTAGAATAGAAGTTAATTTTAAAATTTTAGATCCCGCATCCATTTTTGTTTTTGTTTCTTTTTATAATAATTTTGAAATTATTAAAAAATATGTTCATTTTCATTTTTCTTTGCAATAAAATTCAAGACAATTTATATCATCTGCCAGTTTGGGGTTCGAAAAATGTGTTCATTTTCTTCTTCTATTTATTTATTTATTTTTGATAAAAATATTCTTCTTCTATTTTGTTTATATATATATATATATATAATTTCAAAAATTTTAAAAATGAAATATAGTATATAATATCAAACTTGTGAAATTAGACCGCATTCTTAAAAATTTGATTACTTAAGTGTGTGTTTGGTAAAAATTAAAATACTAGTTTATTTTACTATTCAGTTTATTTTTGCTACTATTTATGCATTCCACTACACTTTTTGGTACTATTTATGAGTCTTACTATACTATTTTAGCTAACTTTTACTTTTATCTACAATCTTTCAACAAAAAGTTTTCAATTTCAATAAAATAAACAGATTCATAATCTTCATTTTTTAATCTTACTTTTCCCCGTTAAATTTTTAATCTTCAAAATTTCCAAGAGTTTTATTTGTTGATAGTCTACTTTTAATTTAGAGATAATCCCTTAAATTATCCCCTAAATTTTAATTATTAATATCCATTAACTTACTGTAGGGCTAAGGCCCAAGTCATATGTTAGGCATTGGGCCTTGGCCAAGAACATGAGCAGTCCAAGGACGAACAAATGGAAGTGAGTGACTCAGACTCAAGACTTAATGAGCAAAATGCTGGTTGGAAGGTAGTCTGAGGAGGAATATCTCTTCGGATAAGCTATACACGAATCAGATATAGATCCTATAGATTGAAGTAACGTTCCCAAGAAGCTCTAGTGATGGAGAACCCAAAAATATCTAAGGGAAAACTGCTATCACCACATTGAATGCACTGTAACTATTTTTTTTACCACATTTATGTAGAGATGACCCCTGAACAGTACTGTCTTGGCTACTGCAACTCATAAAAGGCTAAAGATGGTGTTTGATGGGACATACACTCAAGTAGAGGCTCAAATGATCAACAAGTGTAGGATTAAGATGGTTTAAGGGGGAGTATATAACGAAAGAGACCCTCTATGAACTAGGAGGTCAGAAAATCAAGAAAGAAATACTGCAGCAATCTAGAACCAAAATTGCAATAGAGCTTTGAAAGTAATACCTAAAAATCAGTCTCCTCGGACTTGGCCAATGACGTTTTTCTTTAGTAAACGTTTGTTATCTTTTTTTCTTTATCATCAAAATCTTTTGGCTTGTTATTTAATTCACTAAAACCCAATTTTTCAACCAATTTTCTACAAATTTATTATTTTGAGCTTTTTGAGCTTAAGTCCATATATCTGTTGAGCTAAGAGTTCATATCTGATCTTTACACTTATCATTATCCCTTTTTTCTATAAAAAATTATATCTTTTTCTTTCCTTAATTAAAGATATTATTATTCGTATTCATTAACTTCTAATTAATTTCCATTAAAAAAAATAAACTTAGCATTAGTTTTTATTTAGTATAAACTTAGTATTATTTAAAAATAAAAATAAAAGATAAAAAAAATAAAGCTGGAAGGCTGAAGGCCACGTTTATTTCTCCCATCAAAACACCTAATAAAAATCAGAAGGCCACACACCATCCACACGGTTCACCATCTGGATTTAATTTCTTCCCATCAAACAGAGAGAGAGAGGGGCAATCTCCAAGAGGGAAATCGGCGTTGTGCTTCACCGAGCGAGAGAGAGAATCGCGTCATCTTCGTCCTCCGTCGTTTGCTCTGCTTTCACCGCCGCTCGTCCTCTTCCCCACTGCCAACGACATGCGGTCGAAATGGGTTTGATCTTTTTTTTTTTTGTTTGTTCTGATTTCATTAGTTTATGAGAAAGATTGTATTTTATGATTTCATTGCATTTTCTGTTTGTGTTTTGTTCAGATTGTATTTTGTTGCTTAATAAGTAGCCGTTGAGATAAAGGCTGGATTTTTTTTTTTTTTTTTTTGGGTTCTGATTTTATTAGTTTATGAGAAAGATTGTATTTTGTAGTTTTATTGCATTTTTTGTTTTGTGTTTTTATTCAGATTGTATGCAATAATTTTACTTATGAGAGAAGAGTTGCTTCCATTTGTTCTCTGATGAGTAGAGCGAGAGGGAGTGAAGAAAAATGAGGAAGGGAGGAAAGACTAAAAGAGAAAGATTTTTTTTTTTTTTTTTTTCAGTTTCTACAGTATTTTCTATATCAAGAGAATTACTGTAACAGCTTAAAAAAAAAAATTTGGAAAAGTTTTGACTTTTGCAGCGCAAAAGTCCAAAACTAAACGAAGTGATCAACCAGGTCAGTGATACCAAGAGGCACAGGTGTCAACATCCTAACGGATCCAACGGGTCAAATGCATACGTGTCCGCAATCCGCATTCCATTTAACAAAGCTGCCCTCCTTCAGATTCGCTTATATTAGATTGCTCAATGAAGTTCTCTTGTCCCTCTTTCCTCAACCTCACGTTAGAAATCACAACTATATATTGTTGTTGAAGAAATAGTTGGAGTTGCACTCATCAGATCAAGCATTTTCCTTGCTAAATCTGGTGCCATTCTACCTTTTAGAATCCATTCTTTAAATCTTCAGAAAACACGTTTTATGTGCATCATATTTGCAGCTTAACATGTTTATTTTTGGATTTTGTATCGTTTTTGGATGCCAAATTTTCTGTCTTGCAGTTCTTCATTATAGCTGTGTTTTTTAATTTTTTAATTTATTTTTTATTATTATATTGGTTATCTGCGAGAGTTATATTATCTTAAATGATTTTTTTTTCCCTTTTTCTCAGCTCTAAATTATACTATTTGGAGGTAATATATGTTACTGATTTAATTACAGGTTTTAATAATTTAAACAGCTGCAGCCTTTAGTAGTCTGTGTATCTGGTTGCTGATGGAGCATAATTAGAGTCTCCCATATGGTTTCTCTAAAAAAAAAGCTTTGACTGTTTTGGTGGGCAAATGGAGTTTGGTTCCCCAGTTTCTTTTGATTTTGTCATTTGAAGACTAGTCAAGAATCAAGGTGGCTTTGCTTTGTTTTAGGATGTTGAATTTTGCTGTTCAAGAGCTTTTGTACTTTTGGGCAGTATGAAATCTTTTGAGCCGTTTTAATCTTTTGGTAAAACTAATTGATACGTGTTTCTTGGCTTATACATGGTAACACATCTTCCTTATGTGATCAAACACACGCATTTAAATCCTTATCTTATGTTTGGTTGTTTAGAAAAGGTAAACAAAGTTCTGAACTTTGCAGTTTGGATAGCTGGACAAGTAGCATACAAAAGGTCAAGATAAGTCGATGAATATACAAGCTGCTCTGTTCATTATCGGGGTTTTTCTTTTTCGTCTTAAGTGAAAGAGGAAGATTTAAACCTTAGACATCCCTCCTGAAAATACCAAGAAGTGCCAATTGATATAAAGGTCATTGGCCTGTCCATGTTATAGTGTTTAGTGGATAGCAATGAGTGGCTTTACGGGTGTTGTGATATTTGCTTTCAAATTTCAGGTAAAGCCTGTTTAGCTTAGTGAACGTGGCTAATTCTTCTATACGATAGACTGATAAATATTTTAGAAACTGGTTTTAAGTGTTGTTGCTTTGATATGTGATGTGGACATCTAATCCATTAGTGTAGTTTGATGGCAGTGGGACAGTTCATTTTAGGGTGACTTGGTGTTGTGGACGTAAGGTGATGAGTTTACTACTGAGTTTGGTTTTCTTCACAAATTTCTATTTACAATCATATCCCTGACATTGAAGTGTTTAATTACTTTCAAATTACAATGATAAAATTTGTATGCAAGGAAATCAATGGTGGATCGAAATGTTTCTAAAACATTGGTGTTGGGGGTTCTCTTTTAAACTTTCAAAAAAACAAAAGAAAACTCTCTTTCTGATTGTCAGACATGGTTTTCTTCTAACATGAAATTTCTTGTGGGATTTTGCATTTTACTTGTTGCTCATGTTTTGCAGTGTTGGTGTATTGCTGTATGTTTGCATTATGAATTTAAGACCTATATTTGCAAGACATTTTAAATTGGCTAGCATGCTAACAACTCTGCTTCCTCTTTGTGGTGCCCACATTCTTCAATCTGCACTCTTCATTTTAATTCTTGTTAGTTTCTTACTTTTGTATTGTTGGCATAAATTGGGTTTTCGCTTATACTTGAGCTAACTGTATTTTTTGCTTTCGAGCTTTTTCGTTTGGTTATATCAGTCTTATTTGAGCATTACTACCTTGCGGTTTGTTAGGTTGGCCATCAGATATAGCTGTGCTTTTGATCCTGGAAATCTATTTTCAGGTGTGGGGGTGCTCTTTTCGTCACCTCTAAGTTAAATTATTTGATTTTTGGGTACTATTTTGGAGTGTGTTGCATGTTCATTTTTAAAATCTCATATGCTTTATTTGATTTCAAAAGGAACTGTATATCACTCGTTAGCTGCTAGGTGTGAAAGTTCATCTTATTATTGGTTGAGGCCTCCGTCAAGTGCATAGAGGCACTGCACTGGACATTGGGCTGACTTCTGCATCTTATCTGCTTCATTATTATTATTATTATTATTTTGAGAATCACTTATCTGCTTTATTTAATTTCAAAATGAAGAATACATCACTGATTTAATTGTTACATGAATTTTGGCTTTGTTATTTTGAGAGAATTAAATTTGGGTTAAGGTTAGAAAAAATCTATGTCACTACTTTTTGAGAATCACTTATCTGCTTTATTTAATTTCATGTCATCTACATATTAAAAAATAACTTCTTGTAAACAGATTCTTCAAAAAGTAGCCTTGAAGTAATAAGAGCCTGAAAGAGCATACTGGTTGCGTAAAAATTTTAGCAATTTGGCATTACAAAAAATTATTTTATCTATTTTGTCATTTTACTTTACAAAACACTCAATATTAGCAGTTTTATTTAGAGTTCAACACAATAAAATAATATATCTACTACAATAAACTATAATCACCATCACCAACACAATAAAATAATGTCTTTTAATAAAATATTATTTTTTCTTTTACCCGCTTAGCTAGCAGCAAAAAAAAAAAAAAAAAAAAAAAAAAGAAGGGT
>NW_027069639.1:1233521-1247037 GCF_002906115.3 Quercus suber
TCATAGGAGAACATATGATAAAATGACCGAGTGCCTTATTCTCTCTTTAAAAGTTACTTGTCTTTTGTGCCTTAGGGTTTTGTAACAGTACTTTTTGATCTTCATTGTTGATTAAGTGAAGAATTTGAGCCAACATCTTCTTTAAGTTTGTGGAGTTAATCAGTACTGGATCTGCATATTGGTTAGTCACACTGGATTCTGCAAAAGGATGGGTTCATATATTAAAGATTCAAAGGTTCTGAAGCGAGAAGGTTTATGCTGTAAATTCATCACGGATTTAGGGTCTAGGACAAAAGTTTTGTACTAAATCTAAACTCTCTTTATATAGTGAATTGCTTTTCAGAAAGGTTTCCCCTAGATTTTTTATGTGAAATAGTTTGTTTCATTGGTTTTCCTAAGTCATCATATCTTTCTTATTACTATTCCTTGTGCATGATATTGATTTTAGTTTTTTAACAAGGTTTATTTATAATAAATCTAATTAAAACTTGGTTTAAAACTTGTTAATTCTATCAACGGGTTAAATTTCCTAACAATCCCCAAATCACCTTCCAAAAAAGCACGAGTAATACCAAGTTATGTCCCAAGCTCAATAGCACGGGGTGCAGCTAGAGCTTCAATATCCATTGCTTACTAAGCTTGAGGTAATTTTTGGGATAGAGCTTCAATGACCTAACCTTGGCTATTCCCAATGACCACACCAAGTCCGGATTTGTTATCTTCTTTAAAGATTGCTCCATCGAATGTGTAAATTGCATTTTAGCTAATCTAATTTAATGAAAAAATTTGTTTGAACTATAATTAATTAATTAATTACAAAAGTCGTACAGTTATGGTACTATATGGGGGTAACCTTTTAATTATTAAATATATATTTTCATATTGGTAAGCATTAATTTTTCATATATAGTTAAACATATACCAATTTAAAAATATTAATGGATAATAAAGTTAATCCATAGTTTTCAAATGATGTTTAGAAAACATATATGAATGTGTATATATATATATATATATGTGTGTGTGTGTGTGTGTGTGTACACTGTAAATTTGAGAACAAAAAATTATGAGAAAACACTGTTATATAAAAAGAGAGAGAGAAAGAGAGAGCTTCTCATTTCCTCATGTGGGCCGCATACATTCTTATACTTCGTGACAAATTGTACAATTGAATAATCATCAATCATGCAAGAAATTGAAAAGGTGTGAACAAGTAGATGAATTTTTCCACCCGGGCCTTGTATCCTAGTAGTACCCAATTTTCGTTGTAAATGTTAGTTCGGGGTTCTATCCTGCGCAATTACCCAGCAAAAAAAAAAAAAAAAAGGTCGATGAATTTTTCCATACCCCTAGCAGCACTCCAAGAAAAGGTGTGAACAGGTTATAAAGTATGGAAATTAAAGACAAACCTTCGATCTCTTTTCTTATGTGTTAAGATAGGCCCAGGTTTCTTAGTGTTAAGATAGGCCCAGCCGCCGATGAATTTTTCTATTGCACTCCATCTTAAAAACAGGTAGCATTCTAAAACATTTTACAAAATCTTCAATTGCTCAAACAGGGTTAAAGATTAGTAGTATCCTATTGTTGTAGGCATTTTACTAAAATGCTAGATTTTTTTTTTTTTTTTTTTTTTTTGCTGAGCTACAGTGCACAACGGTCCACAGCCATCCATTGTTTTTGTATTTTGTTTTTTTTTTTTTGAAAAAAAAAATTAAACAACCAAATAAAAACAGACAAACAATATGAAAGCATGAAAGAATTATGTAGATGCATGAAAGCATGATTCCAAAAGTAGATAAGAAATCAAGTAAAGAGAGTCCTATTATAGATAGAAAGAATTAAAGCAGAGGACAACAGAAAAGATAATTAAGTCTTAAGTTATTTTCTCATCCACAAAGCATGAGTCTTTAACCGTGAAGATGAAAATACACGTGTCCTAATATGTCTACCAAAGGACATAGAAGAATCAGAATTTTTCTGAAATTGAGTTAAAATGGTCAAGACCTTTAATAACTCTCCAAACAAAGGTGTAGTTCCTTGAGAGGAAACTTGTGACCGTTTAGACACTTGCTTTTGAGAATACAACTTAAAGCAATTAAGATGAATATGTTCGGAAACACCACAATAGTGACAAACATGAGCAGTTTTAGGACTACTAGACTTCCTAGAGTAAGGTCTAACATAGGATTTAGAAATAGACAAATCAGTTATGGATTTCATACCCTTTATCCCCTTTATCACCTTTCTCAAATTGGGACACAAAGATAGTCATTGATCCAGAAGCTGTGGAAGAGGAGGGGCCGAAGGAAACAATATATCCTAGGCCAGTCTTATCTGAACTAGACTTTTGAGCACTTAAGACCTCATCAAGCTTTGCACTAGACATCCTCTCCATTTGAGTTTTAGCTTGACTAAGCTCAACCTCGAGATTCTTGACCTTCTCTTCTAATGAGGTGTTCTCCACAATAAAAGTCTCAACTAATCTTGTAGTCTCATCTAGTTTTACTAACACTTCAGATTTTTCAATTTTTACCTCATTAAGCTCTTTTCTAAAAAGATGAGAAGTCTTTTCAGATTTTATAAATTCAGTGCATAGCTTATCATAGGCTTCCTGAAGGATCAACTTCTTGGGTACTTCATCAGAAGAAAAATCCTCACTGTCACATGTACTCTTCACAACCACCTTATCGGTTGTAGCAGCAAAAGCCATAAAGTGACCACATTCATCCATATACTCATTAGAAGAGTCATTCTCAGTATCACTCCAGGTAGTAACTAACCCTTTATCTTTTGACTTTTTGGTCTTTTCCTTCATAAGATAGTTTGGGTACTCCATCCTCATATGATCAAAACCTTTGCACTCATGGCACTAGATAAGGGGTTTCTCACTCTTACCCTTCCTAGAAGATTTAGATTTTCTAAGAGGTTTATCTTTATTCTTTTTCCTAAATTAAAGAAGCTTAATAATCTCATTAGCTATGAAGGTTAAATCCTCATCCTCATCATCATCTTCATTTTCATCTTCATCTTCAGAGTCATCAATCTCTTTCTCTATACACTTAAGAGCCAAGTTTTTACTCTTTTCACCCTTTCCCATTAAATCTAATCTCATCTCATAGGTTTGAAGGTTCTCAACAAGCTTAGTCAAAGGAATTTGATCAATGTCCTTCACTTCTTCAATGTCAGTGATCTTGGCATGGAATCTTTCAGGTAGGGACCTAAGGATTTTCCTAACAATTTTGGGTTCCGTAATAGATTCTCCAAGATTGAAGGCAGAATTCACAATATCTTTGAGTTTAGCATAGAACTCATTAAAGGTCTCATCCTCTTCCATCCTTATTTCTTCAAAACTACTAGCAAGTCTTTGAAGTTTCATAGTCTTTACTGCCTTGATATCTTAATAGGTGGTCTTAAGAATGGTCCATGCTTCCTTGGCAACTTCCGTTGATGATATTTTATTGAATTCCTCATTGGTCACCCCACAAAACAAAGCATTCAAGGCTCTTCTATTGAAATTTGCCGTTTTGATTATTGCTTCATCCCAATCCATCGATGCTTTCTTTGGCTTAATCCAGCCAACTTCAATAGCTTGCCATACTTGTTCACCTAGAGCCTGCAAAAAAACTTTCATAAGAACTTTCTAGTACGCATAATTATTGCCATCAAATAAAGGAGGAATCAAAAGAGATTGTCCATGATCCATGACCACATGGGTCAAGGATCACACTTAGGAAATTAATCCAATCAGAGTGTACTTGCTCTGATACCACTTGTTAGGAAATTTAAACCCCGGTTGATAGAATTAACAAGTTTTAAACCCAAGTTATTAATTAGATTTATTATGAATAAACCTTGTTAAACAAACTAACATCAATATCATGCACAATGGAATAGTAAGTAAGATAAGATATGATGACTTAGGAAAACCAATGAAACAAACTAGTTTCACAATAAAAAACTTAGGGGGAAACCTTCTTGAAAAGCAATTCACTATAGTAAAGAGAGTTTTAGATCTAGTACAAAACCTTTGTTCCTAGACTCTACAATCCCCGTTGATGAACTTACAGCATAAACCTTCTATCGCTTCAGAATCTCTGAATTCTTTAATATATGAACACCATCCTTTTGCACGAATCCCAGTACGTGACTAACCAATAATGCACGGATCCCAGTACATGACTAACTCCACAAACTTGAAGAAGATGTTGGCTGCAAATTTCTTCACTTCATCAACAATGAAGATCAAAAAGTACTCGGTTACAAAACTCTAAGGTGCAAAAGACATAGTAACTTCTTATAGAGAGAATAAAGAACTTGGTCACTTTTTCCATATGTTCTCTAGGTCACTTTTTTCATATGTTCTCTATATATTCTTATGTGACGGCCTTTAAAATAAGCCTTATATATGTCTAGGGTTGTAAGAAAAGAAACCCTACACATACACATCAGCTTGGACTGAAAATCAGATTTGGAAATTCTGACTTTGTATATCTAGATAGATAGGTTATTTGTCGAGCTACTGTCGAGCTTCGGGTAAAAAGCTTCTTTTAAACCTTGATAGATTCAATCTGTTGAGCTTTAAAATACAACAACTCTTCACTTGTTTCTTGAACAGATTTGCATGACTTTAACTCTTGACTTGAACAAAAAGTTGCTTGAAGATTTAAACCATCCTAGATTTACCCAATTACAAGTAAAGTGCATTTTGTCAAAAGATTAGCTAATACTAAGTGACATATGTACACAACAATTTCCACATATGTCCTAACAGGGATGATTGTTAAAGCTCTAGTCGATGAGGTTTTTTGCTTGGCTTACCATGCCCCTTTGATACAAGATGCAAAGATACTATCTCAATATTTTTCTCAATTGTTTTACTCACGCTAGGAGATAAGGCAACAAGGTTGCTTATATTCTTGGTAGATACTCTATTAATGTGCAAGATTTTCTTGTATAAATGGAGGATGTTCCACCATAATTTTATGGCAAAAACACGATATTTTGGGTAACAGTGAATTTGGTCCGTACATTTTAGTAGCAATTAATTTAGTCCCTCATATTTTCAACTTGCAACCAATTTGGTCCACATCATTAACTCAATAATGAAAATTACTTACGTGACAAACATTTTACACAGTTGACATGTTTAATATTAAAATATAAAATGATATGTTGACGTGTCTAAATTTTATCGGCCACATTAGTTTACATAGCAAAAAAAAGCCACATCAACTTTTATTTACCTTTTTTATAATTTTCTTATAATCTTTTTAACCAAACGGAATTTCTTTCTATTTTCTCAACTCTCTCACAATCTTTGCAACTTTATTCTTTAGTTTCTCTTTCCTTCTCTTCTACCTTCATTCTTCTTAGTACTCATTTCTCAACAATCGGCAAAGTCAGTCCATACACCATTGACTTCATCCCCAAGCCTTCTTTGCAACCACTATTTGAGTTGCCCATCGCCGTCCATTTGCTGCCACTTGTGCAGCCTCCGTCGCAACAACTTGATAAGTCTCTTCAGTCCACAACTTTCAACACCTACATCATGGGCTTCCTTAAGAACGAAATCTAGAATAGACGATTTTGGAGAAGAGTGAAAAGAGATTAGGAATCTCTAAGTTGGGAGTGAAATCGACGAGTTTGGGTTTGGTGGATCTGGTCGGAGTAGAGGATTTAAGATCGAAGATGATTCGTAAACTTGGGCTAACTCTAGGAACTGAGTCGTGGCTTTGGCTTAGAATAAGCTGGATCTGGGATTGTGGTGGTGGTGGTGCTATTGCTGCACCATTGGGTTTGTGGTGAATTTGAGCTTGTTGGATCGTTGTAACTTAATGGCATTAGATTTGCTAAGTTTGAAAGCCATATAAAGTTAGAATCAATGTAATCTGTGTTGATACTTGATATGCCATTGTTGGACTTAATCACTGTCACGATACGAAAGAAATTGCAAGAAAGAAAAGACTTCTTTTTTTTTAACCAAGAAATTGGTAAAATAAAAAAGAGTTAAAAAACTGTAACAAAAGTAAAAGAAAAAAAAGGTAAAGAAAAGACAAGTATTTTTAAAAGCCATTGTGGCCTTTTTTTGCAACATAAGAACTGATGTGGCCAATAAAATTTAGACATATCAGCTTATCATTTTATATTTTAATATTAGACATGCCAACTGTGTAAACCCCACGTAAACAATTTTCGTTAGTGAGTTAACGATATGGACCAAATTGATTGCAAGTTGAAAATATGAGAGATCAAATTAACTATCACCAAAAAGTAATGACCAAATTGACTATAACCCTAAAATGTAGGGACCAAAATAATATTTTTACCTAATTTTATTCTATATTGCTTCAGGTTGACATAGCCAGTTTTTCTTAATTAAAGTTCATTGTCTTTTCCCTAAAAAAAGGAGAAAAAAGTTTGACTGAAATTTATTAATTTCAAGCATATAACTTTACTCAATAGGTTTAACTATTAAGACTCATTAATTAGACTACCCAAATGGATCTTTACACATTTAATCCAAGTGTTTAATTGTCTTGGGTTAAGACTTATCCAAATTAGATGAGTTATGGGTGGATTTATGGATATGGATAAAAATTGCCGCTTCTAATGATACCACACGAGACAAGAGAGTATGTACAAAATGTGACATGTTTAATTTGAGGGTAGTAAAAATTTGCTTGTTTTAGCCAATATTTGTAGATACAAAGTACAAACTTCAAAGTTTATATTGATCATATTTCAATACTTTAATTTGAGTAATGCTGCAGGTACAAACTATTTTACAACATTTTTACGAAATGTTGATGTGGCCAACTTCTTATTGGTTTTCATTTATGCTTATTATTAATATCACTTTTTCATTTACCAATAATTACTTACCATATCAGCCGTTTGTAAAAAATTTTGTATCTCTAGCATTATTCTTTTAATTTTTATCAGGTGATGGATGCTTATTATATGGGTGTTTGGATCCGCGGGGTTTGTTTATAAATTATCAGCAAAGGGGACTTATTTTAATGGGTGCGAATATTCTTGGGCTATCCTTGGAAAGAAATTTAGTGCGCCTAAGAGCAATCATAGGCTCAAACTCTTTAGTAGAATAATTTTCAATGTTCTAGGAATGATCAGATATGTTACCCCAATTTCATGATTATCTTTATTCGTAAGTTCATAACCTTCATATCCCTTCATTTGTTGTGTACCCCCCAAATGAACTGTCGCTTTGCCATGCCTGAGCCTTGGCCCTTAGATGTCCACACCACAAATCAATGAAACAAACACCATTTAAAAGTTAAAACCAGCTTCTTAAATACTCAACAATCCGTAAGATACCCAGCTAGCCATGTTCACATAGCTTACACTACCGATCTTGACCTCTCTTATACTATTTGTTCTGGTAGTCCACCAATGACACGAGCAAAAAGAACCTTAGGAACCAAATACAAATTGCCCATTTGCTCACCATAATAATCAATAGTTGCAATTAGAAAACTGTTTTGGACAACTCAGGCTCTGTCCGCAACCAGATACAGAGACTATAAGGCTGCAGTTGCTTAAACAGCCTATGTATCGGGATTAAAATTACTTCTTCAAATTTGAGCTTTGGTAATTCAGCATCATAGGATCTTGGTCATCCAATGACGAGTTCCAAATTTCCAATTTGTCTTCATCTCCTCACTCTCCTAACAATTTCTTTAAGGCTCTTTCACTTGTTACCCTTGACTAATGTCAATTTCTTTCTTGCCTCTAGTTTCATGTTTCCATTCCCATGATCAAATTCCATTAAGAGCACGTTAATATTTAAGCTTATAAGCAAACTTCTTTTAAGCTAATTAATGTATTTTTTTTATAGCTTTAAGCTAATTATTGTATTTTAAATTGCAAATTGCAATTGTATTTTATTCAAGTTATATTTAAGCCAATAAATTTAAACTATCCTAAACATACACAAAATCAAGAAAATACATGGATTAATTTAGTTAGAATAGCCGAAACTAATACTTCATTGTCGAAAGACTCGGAAACAAAGTAACAGACCATTAGACTCACCAACCTAGACTGGCCAGTCTGGCCCAACGAGAAGGAAGAAACGAACAAAAATGACTTCCCAAGAGGTTGCCGCTATCTTACCATCATAGCCCATATATGAAGAGCAACTTCAAATGGTGGCTATTGCTTAACAAGTAATCAAACAACTTCGGACGGTGTGAAAAGTGATCTCTTGATTAATTATTGGCTAGTGGCTATGTAAATAAAGACCCAAAATTGTAAAAGGGAGTCAGTAGAAGATCAAGATCTTGTCTCTCATCACATATCATACCCCACTTTATGTCCAGCACGTGACATGTCCTCTCATACATCAAGGATTGGATATCCTATATCAAGGACTCGAGCATTCCATCAATTTTGACCGTGCCCATGAATTTAAGTTGATCAAATGATACTTTTGGGTTTTTTATTTTTATTTTTATTTATTTTTATTTTGATTATTATTTTTTTAACAAAGGTGTTTAGGGTTTTAAATTTTTTTTCTCACTTTTTAAAAATCTCACCGAATGCTAACCAACTTAACACTCTCTAAAATTGAGTCAAAATATCTTGCAGACTGGGTGTTCTGCTTGAGTACACAAAAGTAAATATATATATATATATATGTGTGTGTGTGGAGGGTTTGTTGTTGCATATAGTCAAAGTTTAATATCCACTTATTAAAAAAAAAAAAAAAAAAAAGTCAAAGTTTAATATCCAACNATCTCCACGTTGCCCCAAAAGAATTTCCGGGTCAAAGTCTCAATCTCATGACAAAGAGTGATTGGTAACTTAAAGCAAGACATCGTATAGGTAGGGAGTGCTTGCACAACCACTTTGATTAGAATTTCTCTACCCGCCTGTGATAGTAGTTTAGCTTTCCACCCTTGCAATTTTTTCCAAATTCTTTGCTTTAGATGAGCAAAACTCTCCTTTTTATTTCTACCCACCAAGGAAGGCAGACCTAAATACTTTTCATATTGCTGAACCACCTGTACCCCAAGAGCCTCTCTGATTACCTCTTGCACATCAGATGAGGTTGATTTACTGAGAAAGAGTGTTCTTTTGGCCCTATTAAGTTGCTGCCCCGAGGCTCTCTCATAGGTCGCCAAAATCTCAAGCAACTTTAAGCATTCATCTTCCTTGGCCCTGCAAAAAACTAAGCTATCGTCTGCAAAGAGAAGATGTGTTAGTTTGGGCCCATTCCAACATATAGAAACTCCCTTAATGTCCCATTGCTTGCTGCCTTCTTTATGAGACCATGAAGTCTCTCAGTACACATAAGGAAAAGGTATGGGGAAAGAGGATCGCCTTGTCTTAGACCCCTACTTGCCTTGATATCTCCATGAGGTTCACCATTAATTAGAATAGAATAGATGTGTTACTTTTTTTAAAATATTGATGATGTGAAAAATTTTGAGAACCTCAAATCCTATGTAGCTGGCTCTTAGGAAGTTTTTTTTTTTAAAAAAAGAAAAAAGAAAAAAAGAAGGGACTTCAGTTATATAGTTTTTATAGGTTGGATATTAAACTTTGACTTTTTTTAGTGTCAAATAGATAATTTGATGTAGTTTTTTTTTTTTTTTTTTTGAAAAGGGGTTATGTAAAATAGAGAATTTAGCTTTTTATGCAAAAATAGATAAGAATTTTTGAAGAATTTTTGCACTAGGAATTTTTGTTGTTACTCAACTTATTGATTATTGTAACTATGTTTACCTTTAATTGTCTTTGTAACTGCATTTTAGGGTGTTCGTTTTTATTTATGGTAGGCAAAAAAAATAAAATTATTATATAATTTTTTTCGCAAGGTCAAAGTGTTCATTTGAACACCCTAACCATAACATGGAGCCCCCCTAATTCTTTAGTATAATATATTTATGTGTTTATTTTAATTAAGGCTTCTTTAGGCCTATACTCAAGACAAAATTAATAATAATAACGCCTATTTGTTAGCCAATAAAATGCATTGTGTATTAAAAGGTCCCTTCTGATACAAAACACAGAAAAGGAAGGTGAAGAGACAAAATTAAATTTAAAAAGGCCCTACTGACAAACGTTTACACACCTAGTCAGAACCTTTTTATTTTACAAACACTAGACTACTACCATTATGGCATTATCATGTGTTTTGTTAACTTTTTAATATTATTTTAATTTCCAATAGTTTATTTAATCTGGATTGTTTAAGAATATTTTTATTAGTTATTCTTTTAGAATAATTTACTTTATATTAGTACTAATTTATTAAGTTATATGATAAATACATGTTTATTTGTGCAGATTTAGAGTATAAAGTGATCACATCATTTAGTAAAGTTGCAATCTTGTTTTTGATATATCAGGTTCTATTGTTCTATTCTTTAAATTTTATTTTAGTTCAATTGTAATTTTTTATTGTAAATCGTATTTTATTTATTTAGAAGTATTTCTCAATTATAAATATCTATTAAAAAATGGATATAAAAAACTTTAAAAATAAAGAGAAAACTTGAAAAATAAGTTGAATCACAAAAATGATCTATGGATAAATTTGTTACTAGTATTAAACAAAACACAACAGAAAATTAGGATGAAAATATAACAAATGAACAAAAAATCCATAAAAAATAATTAGAAGATAATGAAATTATACAACAAAAAGATAATAATGAAAATAAATTTTATTTAGTTAATATTTACATATAAGAAAATGCCCCACTTAAAGTTTTCGCCCTAGGCCCCAAAAGTTGTTGAGCTGGCCCTACATACCGGGGAAAGAGAGGGAGACAAACATGTGTTAGAGGAGAGAGAAAAAGAGAATAAAAAATAAGAAAAAAATTTACCATTTTTGTCGCACACCCTTAGTGCGATGGTCACTCCTCAAGTATAAGTGCTTGTGAGGTGTGGGAGGCAAGGGCCGTGGTTTAAGTCTCCAAGAGGGAGCTTCACACACATATATACTTAAATTAGACTAGAGTAGAATTCTATCTTGTATAAATAAAAAAATAAAAAAATAATTGTACTGTTCATCAATGCTAAATTTTTTAGCATTTTGAACATTTGATGTGTGAAGTTTTTGGTGTTTGGTGTGCTATGCTAACCTAATGCTAGAGTTCTTAGTGGGTATATAATATAAAGTATAGGTCTAATGGGTTTGTAGAAATATATAAAGCAAGACTCTTGGCTAAGGACTACACTCAACCAGATGGTCTTGACTACTTTCAAATCTTTTCACTATGCCAGCAAGGATTATTTTAGAAAATGATCAAAATTAATAATTTCTAATGCAATATTGATTTAATTGTGTATTTTTACTAGTAACTATATATTTATTTAATTTGGTGCTCTTTTTTTTAGAATCTGTATATATTTAACAACAAACTTAGGTACAATTTTATTTGTTGTACTTTAGGTTTCTTAATTAAAATTAAGCAAATTATTGCATGACCAATACAATACAAATAATGTTACTTTCCCTAAAACAATTAAATTTAATGTAATCAATTTTTTTTTAATTTAAATGAGAAACATAATGTATTGAACCTAAGAAATTGGCTCAAATGTTTAAGTCATAGGCAAGATAACATGCTTTTTAAAGGGTTGGCATAAACCTCACCAAAGGTATCTGCCTGGATTTTGGTCTATCTTTATATAAAAATGTGTGTAATTATATATTTGTACATATATGTGTACATGTGTTAGAATTATTGTGTCAATTTTTTTTTTTTTTTGGATGATTCAATAATTACAAGTAAGGGGGATTTCAACATCTGGAAGTAATAATTGAGCTAAAGACATTTAGTATGTCTTAAAGTATTTCAAAACATTTTATTGTGTAACAACAAAATCTATGTTGAAATGAAAAGGTTGCACCAAATTACCAATGACCTTTAGGTTAATTGGCTTGGTACTTTTGAGTGTTTCAAATGTCCAGTGTTCAAATCTTCATCTCTTATTTGAAATATATACGTAAATACTATGAAATTACTCGGATCTATTCAGTATACAATTTAAGCATGGCACATGACCAGACCAATATATAGGCAGCTAAGTTTGGCTCATATCGTACTGAAGATCAACTAAATATTCTAACTGTTTGTTGTTTGATAATGCATTTGAGACATCATTCTCTTCCTATAGTTATATGGACTTAAAACATAGTCCCTCGACAAGGTGTTCTTAAAAGATTTTATTATCACTAAATACTAGTGTAAGTGAGTAACACAACAAAATTTTGTTACAACAAAATTATCATGAAGTTATAGGGATCGGTTCGATATAACATGTAAGCATGGCGCAAGACCACTATAGGTGGAGGTGAAGTTAGGGTTATAAAATCGTACTGTTAATGAAATCTTCTAACTATTAATAATGCATTAGAGACATCCTTCTGTTGCTATAGTCAAATGAACTTTACGTATTTTCTTTTAGAAAAAATGATAAAAGTTAATATTTTAATGTAGTATTAATTAAGTTGTATACTAATATATATAAATAAATAAATTTATTTTGAATTCTTAGAATTTGTTGAACATAAATCTCTTAAAAACAAATTAAGAATAATTTTGAGAGGTAAACCAATTATAATTATTTGCGTTTTTTTCTTTTGTTGTTGAGGGAGATAAACTAGTAGCAAGCTAAATGGTTCAGAATTATTGCTGTAAATTACCTAGTTAATTAAATGATAAAGTCCCACATAGGATAGAAATAGTACGGATGAATGGTTAATATATGATTGTGAGCCTTGTGACATTAACGTATTTATTTGGTAGTTTCCGGGTTAACCCATTCCGAATGCGAGTCTGCCTGTCTCAAAAGCATCCCTAATCTGATATACTCTCCGTATTAAAATGGCTATCTTATCCATAAAAAACACGACACGAACACTCATTCTTACTCTCGCTTAGAAGTCCCACGCCGAAACAATAAGTCACATCACATATACTTTTTCACAACACAATCTGGGACTCTAAACTTTTTCACAATACGAAACAATAAGTCACATCACATATACTTTTAAACTTTTTCACGATACAATCTGAGACTCTAAACTAAACTTTTTCATTTCACAATACAATCTGGGACTCTAAACTAAACTTTTTCACAATACGAAACAATAAGTCACATCACATATACTTTTAAACTTTTTCACAATACAATCTGAGACTCTAAACTAAACTTTTTCACAATACAGAATCTGAGACTCTAAGACGCAAATGACTTAAAAACATCACAGAAGAAGTCACATATCTAAGACACAAATGACTTAAAAATTTAAAACTCCACAAAAACTCTACATCAGAAACTCCTCTACTCCAACATACTCTCCCTCAGAGAACAACCGCTTCCTCGCTTCCTTTACTCGTCCAAATGGGTGAGAATGAATATATATATATATATATATATCTGAGTATATCTTTTTAACAATTTTTACTTTTGTTGGTTTCAGTATTTCATTCAATTAATTTTCTCTTGGTTACTGCAGGGAACGAGCTTAATTCAGACA
>NW_027069640.1:0-4103 GCF_002906115.3 Quercus suber
GAACAAAAGTGAGATTTTGAGGGCTATTGTGGGGCCAGTTATATAAGGTGGTATTGGTAAGTTTGTAGGGAATGGGCCTGCGGCCCAACGGCCCAATCCGAGGATAGCAATCTGTCCGAGGATGATTTAATAAAAGCATGATATGACTAATATAAGAAGAAGAGCTGAGGATTGCACATAAGAATCCAAAATGTGTCCGAGGATAAGATTCACCTCAGAACGATAGTCCGAGATGGATGTAACTATCTGATTACCCTAGGTAGTCCATAAGGTTGGATTATAGTTGAGAAACGGATATGGGATAATGGAGGCAACAAATATCTTCTGATGTTGCTACCTCCACATTAAATACTTCCCAGCTAACTCTCTGGTCGCATTAATGTGGAGGTGATGCCTGAACAGTGATCAAGTAGCCTTATAATGGCTGGTTGAGGATTCTAGAGAGGGGGAATGGGACAGAAAGGAGTTCTCAAGATAGAACCTACACGTGTACGGCGAAAGCAGGAGGAGTAACGTAGTATATAAGATGAAAAGGAACGACATTGTGGGGGCCAGAAAAAAAGAAAGAAAAAAGAACCAGAGAACGAGAGGCTTTTCCTATCACTTAGAGCTAGTTCTTGCACCCACTCTTTAAAAATTTATTGTTTGGGCTTGTTGGACTGTTTTTCCTTTTCATTTTAGAAGGCTTTCCCAAATTGAGTCCTTACAATATATATATATATATATATATATATATATAATATATAATATATATATATATATATATATATATATATAATATATATTATATACTAAATTAACATATCTTGACCACTCTAATAAAGATGTTGAATACCTTTGCTTAAAAATCATAAGAATTTGAGTTCAACAAATATAAGAGTAATGCTACATCCACAATATTTTTTACAAATTTCAGTATTTCATAATAAATCTTATGTGGTAAGTTGTTACTAATTCTAATTCGGGTTCAATATTGACATGTTTTACCTACCAATAATAGGCTAACAACTTGTTGCATAAAATTTGTTATGAAATTATTTTGGTCACTTTATTATTCTCATATATATCAGCATTTTCAATTTGTACTTTATCTTTTATTAGTCTATATTTTTTCTTATTCTCTTTGTTAGTACAAAAAATTGTACTATTTCATGTATTTGCGTTTTTTTTTTTTTTTTTTTGTGATATTGATTTATTCAAATTGTCTTTTTATTAAATTTTGTATAAATTAAATTTCTTAATGACCACCCTAAAAAAAATTCCTAGATCTGCCACTACATAAACTTAGAGATATGATGTATTATTATTTTTTCTTTATAGAGAAAATATGATGTATTATTTGATAAGCCTAATCAATTTTTTTTTTTTTTTTTTGGAGAGAGTTTCAACTTATGGCATCTACTCCTGATGATAACTATTCATCGTCAAACCAAGACACCAATCAGTTTTTGGTGTAGGCAGAGATTGAATCTCAAATTTCTTATTCAACCATTAGAGACTTTATCAATAAGAAATTAATAATGCATCAAAAACGCACCCCATCAACCAACTGCTATCTATTATGGTATTACCTGCTCTTATGACACTCAATTTGTCAATGCATAATCATGCAACGTGATGAGTAATAGCATTTCCTTCCCTTTAGAGTTTAGAGACAAATCTGGTCCTCAAGATTTAGGTAAGAAAATTGTCGTTGCAAAGCTTCAAACGGAGGCTACATATATTGCATCCTCAACTGGAAGTCGTCCATGCCATTGTCCCGAGGCTTCTATAACAACTTTCTGGCGAGACATATAATCCAATGAATGTTTGTAATCCGTTTGGGTTTTAATTTTTTAAGACCACGGAAACTTCATTATTGTCGACCTTTGGGCAAAGTTAATTCGTTATTAATTACTCGTACCACTTGTCCGACCTTCTTTTTTAGTTGAGGCACATGAAACATAGGATATAGACGTGAATGCGATGGTCTTTTTAACTGATGAGTAACCTTTCCCACACGTTAATATTTGAAAAAGGCCTATAAAAACAAGACGAAATTCAAATTTGCACGAGACACTGATTGAAAGCTGACGGGAATTATTGTATTTGAGATAGACCCACTCCCCTTGTGCAAGCTTGAGTCCGTGACCTTGGGACTTTGTGTGCAATAT
Source organism: Quercus suber (assembly GCF_002906115.3). NCBI lineage: Eukaryota > Viridiplantae > Streptophyta > Magnoliopsida > Fagales > Fagaceae > Quercus > Quercus suber. The sequence goes on from NW_027069640.1 coordinate 2,154, forward strand.
CAGGGATTCAAATCCTTCACCTTGCGTTTGGTTGGGGTTATAAAAAGTGAGAGAATAAAAAAAGATGATGGAAAAAAGTGGGAAGAAAACATGATTTTCTTTTATTAGCCGATAGATGAAATGTTAGAAGAATACTGGTGGTTTTGGGTATTTTCCGCTTGAGTCCGCCAAAACACGTAGAGTGTCTTCAAATTGGAGAGAAAAAAATGGCATCTACTACATGTAATTTACCCAACTTCAAAAAAATTACTTCTTATATACTATTTAATAAAAACATTGGTATTGATGTAGGCATTTTGCTAAAATGCTAAATTTACTATCAAAATATATATAGCAAAAGTGGGCTGCATCAAATTTTAATGACTTTTGAGCTACGGTGCACACAGCCATGTAGCTAAGATGGGAAAAGAAAAAATATATATATTCTATTAAAAGATATATTACTTTATTGTGTTGATGGTGGTGATTGTTGTTTATTGTAGTAGATATATTATTTTATTGTATTATTTATATTATTTTCTTATGTTGAATGCTAAAATAAAATCACTGATATTGGATATTTTGTAAAGTGATGTGGTAAAATAAATAAAATAACTTTTTGTTGTGTCAAATTGCTAAATTTTTGGTACCACCAATACTGATGCTCTAAGAGCATAAAAGCAAACTTAATAATTTCTACAAACTATTTTTTTCCATCGATCTTATCATTTTTTCAATATTAAAAAAAAAAAAAAAAAGACAGAAAATTTATACCGTTAGTTTTTCATTTCTTTACTTTCCCATTCTCTCCCAACTAAACACAGATGATGGAAAATTAAAATATTTTATACCTTACCATTTTTCATTTCTTTACTTTTCCATCATTATTTCAACCAAAAAAAAAAGCCTTAGAATTCCTAGTCTACATGGTAGACTTCTTTAATCTCTACCTTTCTTTTAAAATGGTGAACAAACAATGCAATGGGTAGGAATAAGATATGTCCAACTTGTTTGGAGCTAAACTTTGTCATTTGGAATTAAACTTAATAAGTTATAACATTGACACTCTTATCTCATCTAGTCTTACCCGTTTATTGTCATTTTACTTTCTCAAATTCTATAAAAAAAAAAAAAATAGTGAATGACTTTCTTTATAAAAACTAAGATGCCATTAATTAGGAAATATTCCAACTTATTTATATTTCAATAGTAAATTAATCACTTTAACAGGTTAACCAGCTATATATGTTCGTTCTCTCAAAAAAAGTTATATATATATATATATATATATATAAAATGTTCGTGTGAACCATGTTACTAAAGCCCAAAGTTATTCAATTTCAATTTTTGAAGTTAAAGAATTTCTGGATAAGAAAGTTAGTGAATACTCTTATATGCTTTTACTTTCTACAGTTAGTTTCCCAATAGAAATTAATTTTATAAATGCTCCTTAGAGCAGTCAATAAAATGTATAAAACGTTATATGTTTTTACTTCCAAAGTAGTCAATATCATTAGATATAAGATGGTTTAAAAAATATGACAATGGCATTATTTTTGGGTCAAAGGATCCAGTTATTCAAGGAATGCAAGTTTCTAAAATTTCATAATTTAAAATCATTAGAATTTATGCCAGTATACATAAAGATATTATTTAGTATCAGTACATTTCTTCTTGAAATAAATTCCATCATGTTACTAAGATATGAAATTTTATATCTTGACATGTTCCACCATAGAACGAACAAAGTTTACTATTCAAACTTTTCCATGTGTAATTACATGTTACTTTGACTTTGAAAATGGAGAATTTAAATTGTTCCATTTATACATCCCACCATATGGTTTCATGAAAACTTTAGTGATATCTATATGTTTATGCATCATGATTCATAAATTGAGCCATTATTTTAGTGCTCAATATGAACTAAATTACGCTTCCTTTGTTTTATACACACACCATACATATTTA
>NW_027069640.1:14926-46136 GCF_002906115.3 Quercus suber
TCAAAGTCAAAGTAACATGTAATTACACATGGAAAAGTTTGAATAGTAAACTTTGTTCGTTCTATGGTGGAACATGTCAAGATATAAAATTTCATATCTTAGTAACAATGATGGAATTTATTTCAAGAAGAAATGTACTGATACTAAATAATATCTTTATGTATACTGGCATAAATTCTAATGATTTTTAAATTATGAAATTTTAGAAACTTGCATTCCTTGAATAACTGGATCCTTTGACCCAAAAATAATGCCATTGTCATATTTTTTAAACCATCTTATATCTAATGATATTGACTACTTTGGAAGTAAAAACATATAACGTTTTATACATTTTATTGACTGCTCTAAGGAGCATTTATAAAATTAATTTCTATTGGGAAACTAATTGTAGAAAGTAAAAACATATAAGAGTATTCACTAACTTTCTCTATCCAGAAATTCTTTAACTTCAAAAATTGAAATTGAATAACTTTGGGTTTAATACCTAAAGCAGCTTTTTTTTTTTTTTTTTTTTTCTTGACAGGCAATAAGATTCCAATACACCTTTTTAGTGCTTAGAATTATGACACACTATAATTTTATTAAGATAATAAATTTCAGTTTTACTTTTTTCAAATGCAGAAAGTTAAGATTTATTATCTTTGGCAAAGCAATAATCCTTAGCTTCCATCTTTCCTATCTTAGCAAGATGTATTAGGAAAGAAAAGTAGTGATATAAAAAGCCATAATGCTTGAATATCAACTAGGATGTTATCAAAATATCAATTAAAGACACAAGCGAAAGACACAAGCGGTCTGTTACAATATTAGGAAAGGTAATAAAACCCTTTCTAATGGCCATAAATTGGATTCAAGATCATAATACTTTGCCGGTATTTGGCCATGAATATTTTTTATTCCTCTTTCTTTTACTATATATTTATAGTGTGTTTCGTGTATAGGTTGTAGATTCTTAAACTTCATAGTTGTACAAATATTTAAACCCTCTTTTGGATAAGTAAATTTCTTGTGATTTCCGTAACTATTTGAAACAAGTTATATGGGATTAAAACTATTCTTGTGAAATCATTCACTATTTTTACCGTAGCAACCATTATGGTAAGTTTCTAAAAGAATTTGAATTGTCATATATGTATCTATTATCTCTATAGTTGACCTCTTTAATAGGTGCTATGCTTAATTGGAGCCATTCCTTTTTAAGAAAATTTTCTTGAAGACTTACCTAAAATTAAGTTATGCAATACCAAATTGTAAATACACGATTTGATTGCTATAATGTAATTGTTTCTGAGAAAAGTTTAAGCCTTATTTAGAGTCACCTAAACAGTAAGACTTTAAGGTCTTAGGCAATACGTAATTCTACCAAGTAAAAATATTACTATAAGGAGAATCAAGCTGTTAAACATACCTGAACAATTGTACTCAATGGACGGATTAGTGGGTTAGCCCATGGAATGCATCCATTTACCATTCATTCATGAGAAGGATTTTTTCTTTACATGTGTCCTTCACCAACAAAACGATGAAGGTGCTCCAGTAGTGTATTAGAGATTTAGATGGGAGGATTCCTTGATTGGAGTGATATCTTGGGTTATTTGGTACTGCACTTTAGCGTCCATTACTCCAAATTGAAAAGAGTAACCCTTTGTTGTAGGAAGAGCTTAATAACTAATCTTCCCCACAGAGGGCGCCAAACTGATGATGCCAAAATCGTCAGTTGGATCACTTGTCCAATTCGAAGCTTTAGATGATCTTGAAGTATCTGCAAGATAAAGAGAGTTGATTGAAGAGATCACCGGATTGTACCCAGTGGGAGAGCCTCCGATGTTTAAGTTAGTATCAGCCATATCTTTTCTACTATATATAGCATTTTGTAGTGATTTTTGACATACCTTAGCAAATGAACAGATTGTCCCTTTTATAGGTGATTTAGGTAGCCGTTGGACATAAATGAGGGTGATTATTACCCTAATCGTATCGATCTTTGTCTTGATGGGAGATTTTAAGACCTTTGATGGTCTTTATTGAATGTGTTGAGCGGTTACTCATCTTTCTTTGATGACCCACTAATGATGCAATTATCGTCCATTAAGATGGACGACCTTAATGGTTTTTATGGACTCATCAGATAGTGTACAGAATGAGAAACCCAAGCGCAAAAGCAAGAACAAGCAATGATGAAGAAGACCCACACGCTCTTCATCTTCAAGAAGTTCTTCAATCACATCACACTGGTCCTTCCATGTCTTCTGACATCTTCTCCCTCTCCCTATCTCTCACTCTCACTCTCTCCCTCTTTCTTTCTTGGTTTCTCCCTCAATCCCTTAGCCCCTTAATTTTTTTCTCAAAGAAATAGGTTTCATGATTTGAGGCTAGGTATCGAATCGGTCGACGATGGTGGGTGCAATGGTGGCTCTAGGAATTTTTTCAAAGGGGGTCATTAAGAAACTTAATTTAAACAAAAATTTAATTAAAAAAAAAAAAACTTAAATACATTGAGTTAACAAACAAAAAAAACAAAAAAAAACATGAAATTTTACAATTTCTTTTTACAAGTTTTCATATTTTGAAATCACCTCATGATAGTTTATTATCAATTTTCATTATCTATTGTCAATGTAAGTATGACCATTTTATTTTGTTAAGTTTGTATAGTATTTTTGTTTTTATGAAATTGTGGTTATATATTTGTCATTTTTTTTTTATAAAAATATTTTAAACTAAATGAAAAAACTCAACTCTACTTGCACTATATAATTATTAATTCACACAACCACACTTATCCACACATAAATAATACACTAAATTGTTGTTTGATTGTGGGACAAGTTAATATGTGATCAAGGTGTGCAAGATTTAAAACATGATTTAAATTAGTAAAACAATATTATATATATATATATATATATATATAATTTTCAAGTCAGGGGTTCATTTGAACCCCCTGAAATGTATGTGCAGCGCCCCTGGGTGGGTGGGGGTGGGGATTTTCGTATTGCTTTAAAAAAAAAAAAAAAAAAAAAAAAAAAAAAAAAAGAGCCCAAAACGGTGTGTTTTGGTTAGTAGACGGCAGTAGTTAACAGAGTCTAACGGAAGATTGAATGACAAAATTTGAAACTTAGAGGACTAAAATGACAAAATAAAAATTTAGAGGACTAAAATGACAAAATGTGAAAGTTAGAGGGTCAATTTTGCATTTTAGACTTATTATTATTATTATTATTATGGATAATGTTCATTTGCTTTTTTTTTTTTTTTTTTTTTTTCTAAAAAAGAAATTGCTTGTTTTGATTATTAATATAAAGATACAGTTTTTGTTTGTTTGTTTTTTAATAAAGAGTCACAGCAATTCATTTATAATGAATTAGAGTATTCAATTGAGAGGATTTTTCTAAAAAAAAAAAAATTTAAAAAAAGAGGGGAGAAAAGTCAGATAATCCTCAAGCCAATTGGGAGGCAAAACATTAATAAATTTTTTGACTGGTTAATAATAAAAGGTATACTAAAATTAAAAATAATTAATATATAAAAAATAAAAGTAGCTAGTATTAAAAAGGGGTTATACTAACGAGTACCTTTAGGTCACTCATTAATAATATATTTTAGGAAAGTTTTGATACCACTTTTATAGAAAATAAAAAAAGCTGTCAAAATATTATTACTTTTTTTATTTTCATTTCCCATAAAAACTTTCTTTAAATAGATTATTAATGAGTGCCCTAAGGACACTCGTTAGCATTTTCCTTAAAAGAAATTAAAGATGCTAAATAATAATATATAATAATTTCCTAATACATTTCAACCCAATCATATATTATCTTTTCTTTTTTTTTCTTTTTAATCTCAAACATTTATGATTTTGATTTCTTACTTAGTAGGAATTTTCCTTTTAATATACAAGTCAAAGAGTTTGGTAGAATATCATCTTTCGTTTTGTTGTGAAATACAATATCCATTGTTGTATATATTAGGTTAGTGTCAGCAATTTAAATCATAACAAATTGTAAGTCTTGTTAAGTTGTAATGTTTAATTCTAGTCCAAGACGAAGATCTAAGACTAGTTCAAGAAAAGAAACTTTCTGAAAGAGCTTGACACATCACTTGATTGACCTTTGATCAATCAAGATAAGCCTTCGGCAGACTTTTAGTTGATTGAGAACCGGAAATCCTAATTCTCTTAAAGGCCTTTTAAGTCGATAAATAGTGGGATTTCGAGCTCTATAAGAAAAACTATATAAGAGCCAATTTTGTTGATAAAATCGAGAAGAAAAAATGTTTGTGTCGTGCCAAAAATTCTAAAAAGTCTAATTCTTTCTTTGTCACCATCATATGATATCATAAATCTAGAAAGTTAATATGAAAACAATACCTTGAAAATTGGTGATAGTTTGTTGAAACCAGAAAGTCAAAGTCATTGCATCAAGTTGATTTGAAGAAATCTTCAGGAATGTCCTCAGAGTAATGGACGAAGTTCGTGGAGGGAAATTCATGGTAGAAGAATCAAAGGCACTTGGAGTATCGTGGGGTTGTGCTATAAGCTTTAAAAGTAAGGGTTTATTTCTAGTATAAGCTTTGATTTTAAATTGTTGATATGCATAGATTTTGCATATACAATCTAATGACGAGCACCTGCAAAAAGGAATGAGTACATCGGAAAGGTTGTGAAGGGAGCTGGTGAGGAATTCTATGATGCCTAGGTCAGCAACGAATTGGACTATTGTATCACATAAATTTTTTTTTTTTTTTTTTTGGGGTTAATTTCTTGTGTACCTTTTTATGTAATGTAGAAATTAAGAGAAAATTAATTGATTTTTTGGTTTGATCATAAAAAGTAATCATCATAGCATATATGTCATAAGTTGGAATCCTATTGTACCTATCGAAAAAAAAAAAAAAAAAAAAAAAAAGAAAAAGAAAGGTGTTTACACACAAATCTACACCAACTTACTAGACCACCACCGAGCCGCTCACTTTGTTGGAGGGAGTTGCCAATGGCGCATATTCCAATGATTAATCACCAACTACTAATTCTAATCATCGATTGGTATAGTTGTTGGCAGCAATTTTAAAATTTCATCCTTAACTAAGTTGATCGTGTGAGTGTGTGTCTATATATATATATATATATATATGTATCAATATGCATAACCTCAGTTTGATCTGTGATCATCTTTAGGACATATCCAAGATCCTCTTTCATCTTTCCTCATCAACCTTCAGTTGCCGATGTCATTGCACTCATAAGTATCTCTCTCTGGTCGTCGATTGAAGTTTGAAGGTGGGTTAATTGAAGAAGGTGAGTCTCAATTCTAACAGTTTTTGGGTTTGATTTGCTATGGGTTTGATTATTAGATCTTAACTATTGATATGTGGGTTTGAATTCTTGGGATATATAAAGATCTTAGGTTTCCAAATCTCTCTCTCTCTCTCTCTCTCTCTCTCTCTCATGTTACAATGCTTGATGACAACTGACTACTGCATTGACGAAAATCGTTGTTGATGGTTCCAAAAAATGGGTTCAAAGTTGCAATGGCGATTTACATTTTAAGGAGATCAACGACTCTAGTGTGGCCCAAAAATCCTTCCTAAAATTGACCACATAAGCCGATGAACACCTCCAATAGAAACCCATTTTTATAAAATTCCACGAGGTCCTCTAATTTGCTCAGCTATTAAATTGTTTCCTTCTTTGGAAAATTTTGAATATAGGCAAAATATATAGACATTTATTTATTTATTTTATTTCCATATAAGTTTTAGATGACCAAATTTATGGTTGATTAATTATAGGCATATCATAAATAGTGAATTTTTCTTTGGAATAGTGGTTAACCTCCGCAATGACCTTTCTTTTAGGTGGTTTTTCTTGAAATTTTCACTTTGCCACCATATTCTGTGTTATTTGTATGATTGTTTATTGCCTTATATTTGATAACTTACTTAATAAGATTTAGATCTTCTAGATTTTTTAGTAAATTCTATCATACAGTGTTCTTAAAATTCTAACATTTTCCTTTTAATGTAAGTTTTCAACCATGCTACGTCCACATTCCACTAACTAAACTATTAAAAGAATAATTTTTTAATAGAAAAATTCTTAAACAAAAGGGATTGCCAAACGAAGGAGTCACCCCATTAAAAAAAAAAGGTCTAAACATAATTTTTCATTTATGATTGAAATTATTTGTTCATAATGGTAGTCAGTATATATACACCTACTTTTATAAATGAATTGTCATGTTATTGAACATTTTGTCCTTACTGACTATTAACCCAATTCAAACTAGTTTAATAGAAATATGATTATTGAAAATAGGGAGAGATTTTAGATCAGTGGTTAATTCTACTAGACACGTTAGGATATAAATACATATTCAAAATTGAACATGTGTCTACGTCTTAATATGTCCAATAAAAATAAAACTAATCACTAGATGCAAGTCCAATCCTTAAAAATAATTCTAGATAAGATTACCATAGGAAGTATTAAAAAGAAACAGCAGAGGAAAAAAGATTGCGTTCATGAAAAGTGGCCAGCCTCAAATCACAATCAAGTACCCACCAGTTGATCCAAAAAACAATCAAGTACCCACTGATTCAATTCAGACTGAGAAAAAAGAAAAAGAAAAAAAAGCACCCACTTTTTTCTCTCGTGTCAATCTTGTGTATGATTGTGTGGATATTTCCCCTCCCCACCTACCGTCAGTTTTCTTTTTTTAACAATCACCAACCGTTCATCTTCATTCTTCACTTCCTCTTGGGAGTTGGGACAATTGCCACTCACAACTCCAAATTCTTATTATAGAAAAAAAAAGTCAAAAACAAAAAGTACTTCCAACTACCTCACCAATGTACAAAGCAAAACGGAAAACAAATTCAATAAAAAAAAAAAAACACATATAAATAAATTTTCAAACACTGTTAAAAAAAGAAAAAGAAAAAAAAGAAGAAGAAGTAAATCTCTTCTTGTGTATAAATAAGCTTATTATACACACACACGCACCATTTCCGTCCAAACAAAGCCTCAAAAAATTGAGACTGTGAGAGTAAGAGCTGAGAGAGATATAACCCAGATCATCTGTTTCTCTTTCCCGCTCACTCTTTTTGCAGTTTTGCTCTCTCAGCAATAACAGATTAAACCCAAAAATAAGAAACGGAAAACAAACAAACAGAGTATTAAGAGCAATACAGCAATATCGCCACCATTAACGCCAGGCAAGATTTCTCTCTCTCTCTCTCTCTCTGTTATCTTAAGTTTTCTACTTTCTGCTATTTGCTTTTTGTATAATCTATTTGTAGATTATGTTGTAGCTATTTTTTTTTGGATTGATATATTGTTGCTATTGGGCTTTGGACCATGTTTTCTTCAAAAATAAATAAGTGGGCTATTTTTATTTTGCGTTAAACCCTAGTGGTTCCGTTTGTTTCCAGGGAAAACTGGGTTCTTGATTGTTCTTTGGGTGATTCTTGGTGCCAAATGCGGATTTTTTTTAGTGATAATGTTAAATTAAAGCAATAGGGAAGTGGAATTTGAAGTTGAGATTCTGGGATTTTTTTATTCTTTCCGTGGAGAATTTTTGTTGTTACGTGTGTAGTTTGTATGGCTTTTAAGGACTTTACTTTTTCAGCATTTGACCAAAAGAAAACTGTGTAGTAGTGTTCATCGTTCTCTGCGCAAAAGTAGATTCTTTTTTTGTTAAGAGAATGTTAAGTACAAGCCAAGGAAATCATGTAGCATCTTCTTAATAAGGTCCAAGCGATTTTATTTTATGTTTGGGTGAAATGGAGCTTGGGGTTTTTCTTGATTGCGTGATTGACGCATTAATTATGTTTGTTGATTCTTTATTTGGTGAAATAAAGACTAAATTGGAAATATTGGGATAGATTTTATTGATATATGTATTTTTCTTTTGAAAAAAATATTTGTGTATTTTTTTTGTCGAAATTAAAATGTGCATTTCCTTTTCCACTGAAGATTCTTTTTAAAAAAAGTAAAACAGCCCGTTTTTGTTGATGGGTTTGGTTATATAAATGAGTCCCTTTTGCTATTGTATATTTGAGAGTTTGCTTGGTATTCTTCTTTCTTCTTTCTCTTTTCTTGAAGTTTCAATTTCATTGAATGGATGTTCGCTTAAAAAAAAATCATTGTTTAGATTGTTTTCAGTTTAATTTATGAACTAAAGTAATGGGAGATGAATGCTTGAACTTAAAGAGATAGGTTTCAGTGTGTTTGTGAGAGAGAGATTAACTATAGTTCTGTTTTTTCATTGTTAAAGTTGTGTTTTTTAATGGATATACTTTCATATGTAGAGGCTGGAGCTGGAGAAGAAAAAGATAATATATGGAGGGCGGCGCAGGAAAAGGTTTGGAATGCCAGAAGACTATGGATGGGAAGGGGAGTAACGGGAATGGCTCAGAGAAGGCTGTCCCTTCTTGTTGCTTGAAGGCCATGGCTTCAGCCCCAGAGCTTGAGGCAAAATGCCATTCTACTGTTGTTTCTGGGTGGTTTTCAGAATCTCACTCTTGCTCTGGTCATTATCTATGATTTTTTCCCCAAATATTCATTTATTTTTGTTGTACGTGGTACTCCACGATATTTAGGTACAATAGTTGGTCTAAATAGTTTTATATTACTAACCCCATTTTCTTGCTTTGTTTTTTACAGGGAAAGCCAGCAAAAGGGTTTATTTTAACAATCCAATGTGGCCTGGTACGCATTTTTTTTTATACATGTTACGCATTACATGATCTCAATTTAATAGTCTTCTCATACATCTTGATATTGTAATCTTACATATGTATAGATAGAGGTTTTCCTTTTCTTTTTCTTCTTCATTTTTTTTTTTGGTATGACTTTGGGTAGAATAGAATGGAGGTAAAGAATGCATGTGACTGATCTGTTCAGGATCCATAGCTGCCCCAAAATTTTGGGATTATGGCTTTATTGTTGTTATTGTATCACTTTTTATTGTATGGTAGTGATATAAATATCGTTATGTGACCTTTCTTACTGTTATAATAATTATAAAAACATTGCTCATTAGATGAACCTGATAAAAAATAAACCCATAGTGGGGGCTCAATGTTTTTCTTGCAAGTCAAACATCCTTTCTTATGCTACGAATTTTTCTTTAAAATAAAAAAAATAAAAATTCTTAAACCTAACTCATTTAGTGAATATGGATCTTTTATTCAATATAAATAGGTATAGATGATGCTTTTTTTTTTTAATCATATTTAGGAGAAGCGCATTCCCTAGTGGTGGAAAAAGTTTTGTTTAAGGCAAAGTCAGACTATCAAGAGGTCCTTGTTTTTGAGGTATGGAGTTGCTTTCTGTTGTTTGCGTGACCTTCACATACCTTATAATTGTTTCATTGAATTGGTTAATGTTAATTCAGTCCTTAACATATGGGAAAGTGCTCGTACTTGATGGCATTGTTCAGCTGACAGAGAAAGATGAATGTAGCTACCAGGAGATGATTGTTCATCTTCCTCTCTGTTCAATTCCATCCCCCAAAACTGTAAGTTCATCCGTATTTAAGTCCCTCCTGTTTATAATTTACATTTGCTGTTGCGTTGCTTGTGTCATATTTTCTTTTCTCTTATCCTTCGCATTATTTGTCATTGGACAATGGGGGTTGTAAAATTCTTATACTTCATGTTTGTTTGAAGATAATGGTTGGTCTAGTTTGATTGTATTACAAAATGCTGCTAATCTTTTTTTTCCCTTTTATATTGTAGGGATGTAATTTTTACTGAAAAAAGAAAGCATTTACGTTTTTGGTAATTGAAGCTTGTAATTTGATGCTCCTGTATCATTTAGAAATAAAATGGTCTAAACTGTACTGCTTCCTAGAACTTTAAGGGAAAATGTTGAAAATAAAGATGTTATGAGTTCTTCCGTTTAGCCAATTGATTATGGGTTTTCTATTGAGCAAGAAAAAGAAATATAATCTTGATAAAAAAAGAATATAATGGAACTTTGATGTGCATCAGATGGATGGCAAAGTTTGATCCTTCCATCTATACTGAGCAGGAATTGGTAGCCATCATTTCATTTGCTGTAATACTACTTTTTTTTTTTTTTTTTTTTTTATTTTTTTTTTTTTATCTAGTATTTATATATATATATATATACACACATATAGATTTTAATCTTTTTTCTAACCAATAATTTTTCCATTTTGACCTTATAATATTGCTGAACTCTGTGTGGGTGTGTTTGAGTCTATCTAAAGTCTATCTAAAATTTAGATAGACTCAAACACGCCCACACACAGTTCTAAATGCAAAAAAGGCTAATTAAGTTCCGGTAATTGATTTATTCTCAATACGGTGGTGGTGCCATTGATAGAAGAGTTGGTGATGCTAGTAGCCCTTGGTTGGTATGGTGGCATGGCTTGTAGTGACTGATAGTTGCAGTGATGATTTGGTGGTTGCATGATAAGTTGTGTGGCAGTGGTTTTATCTTTTGGGAGGTGGCAGTGGTGCAATGCTGACAGTTATTAGTTTCTAGCTGGAGCTGGTCGTGATGGTGGCCTTATATATTTTACTTTGCAGGGGATTGGTAGGTATATTTCTGGAATTACTGCTCTGCTAAAATGACGGCATTTTTTTAGAGGAAACAACAGTAAACTCAGCAAATTATCAATATTTTCTCTCTATTGCATGTATGTAATTGTAAATTTATTTGTTACATCATAGAACACAACATATGTTGTTTCTTGCGGTGCTCTAGCTGGACCAAAACCCAAACTCATGTTCTTAATTCCAATTTAAGACAAAAGCTATTGCTGCATGTATTTTAGGATATAATAAATGTGCTATCGTGATATTTCTGTAGTTTTGTGCCAACAAAGTGACTTTTGGTGGTTGCTTAATATAATTGAAACCAATATGTTATGATCTTCGTAACAAGACTAGTGAAAATTGCAGGGCAATAGTTGGTCCAGAGAAAATATGAGTACGGTGAGCAAATCCAGTTAGTTTGTCTTGTCTTCTTCATTTTGTCTTGGTCATTAAGATTTGCTACATGTCTTTGGATGCATAAGTGAATTTAGTTTTGCTCTTATGTTCAATTGACGTTATGCCTCCAGTAAAGTAATTTAAAAATATAGCCAATGAGCTCTAGCTCAACTAGAACTTTCTCCCTTGGTATGGAATGGAGTGGGAGGTGAGGTTGTGGGTTCAAGGCTTATCAGTGAGTTTGTAACTTAATATTACAGCATGCATGGTGCTCAAAGATCTCTATAATAGGAAGCAAGTTTTAGTTAGCTTGTTGATGTTTAAGTTCTTTGAGCTTTGAAGCTGATCAGAGGATCTGGTTGCCCTATGAAGATTGTGGACCAGGGGCAGTCATACTCTGTGACCAGCTTCTACTTCTGCATGACTTTGCATGTTGGTTTTCCTCTTCAGTGTTGGTATGATTTTGAACTTTACTAATATTAATTTCACAGGTTCTTGTTGTTGGCGGTGGAGATGGTGGTGTTCTTAGAGAAATAGCTCGCCATAGCTCTGTGGAGCAAATTGATATTTGTGAGATAGATAAGATGGTCATTGATGTAAGTGGATGTTGTGATGTGCCTTCTTTATTTAATTACTTGTTCAGTTGAGTTTTATTTTTCTTTTCGCTTTTTGGGTGGAGTTAATCAACTCATTGTCTTGATTTCTTTTATTTAGGTCTCTAAAAAGTTTTTTCCTGAGTTAGCTGTTGGATTTGAGGACCCTCGTGTCCACCTCTATGTTGGTGATGGTACATTAAAAAAGTGTCATTGGTTCTCTTTTTTTCACTGGGTTTTTGTTGATTTACAATGCTGTAGCCCTTAGTTAATCTTACTATTATTTTTGGACAGCTGTTGAATTTCTTCGGAATGCACCTGAGGGGAAATATGATGCAATTATTGTGGATTCATCAGATCCTGTTGGTACGTTTTTTTTTTTTTTGGGGGGGGTGGTGGGAGGTAATTATTCATTTCAGATATTTGGAGTGGTGTGCTTCTGCGTATTAGTTTCTGGGCTTGGTTTATAATCTATTCTTTTTCTTTTATAAACTTATCCTCTCCTCTTTCTTAATTATATTATGAATTTGGTTAAAAATTGTGAGGTTTGCCTGAAATCTGAAATATGCAGTCTAATTGTTTAGGAAATACTGAAAGCTTAGACTTCTTTTTCTTTATATCTTATTTTTTAGTTTGAAACTTGTGCTTATAAGGTTTGTGATGCCAAAACCTCACTCNAAAGCTTAGACTTCTTTTTCTTTTATCTTATTTTTTAGTTTGAAACTTGTGCTTATAAGGTTTGTGATGCCAAAACCTCACTCATAGGGTTCTTTTGCCTGATATAGGACCTGCTCAGGAGCTTGTAGAGAAACCTTTTTTTGACACAGCAGCCAGAGCATTAAGGCCTGGTGGTGTCCTCTGTAACATGGCAGAAAGCATGTGGCTCCATACGCATCTAATTCAAGATATGATCTCTATTTGCCGTGAAACATTTAAGGGTTCTGTTCACTATGCCTGGACTAGTGTGCCAACATATCCAAGGTATTGATGTTTCTTATTGTTTCTTGAATTTCATGGTAGAAAAATTTATTTAGCATTTTACATTTTGCTGCCTGTTTATTGCTTTTTCTGCTGTGTATGTTTTCAAAATGTAGAGAATTACTGAAAATAGGTTGTCTTTATTGGCTTAACACTGTCTGAACTTTGAGTTTGTTGCTTAATGAATTTTAGAGTTGCCTGCCGCAAATTTGTTGTTTTAAATCAGTTGGACATTATAATAAGTGCAACTATAAATAGGATACCACCCATACATTATTATATCCTATCAATTAAGTATTGGAATTTTAGAATTTTCTTTGGTTTCATAATGTGGTTTTTGTAAAATTTTTCCATGCCAAGCAGTGGTGTGATAGGATTCTAATATGCTCAACTGAGGGGCCGCCTGTTGATTTTCTAAATCCCATTAATCCTATTGAGAAGTTAGAAGGAGCTCTGAAGCATAAAAGAGAGCTAAGATTCTATAACTCAGAGGTAAGATCTCTCCTCTCTCATACCTATTAAAAAAAAAAAAAAAGATCTCTCTCTCTCTCACACACGCACACCGCATTCAGCATAAATTGACATTGGTATACAGCCTTCGCAGCAACTTAATTTTTTTCCTTGACCTCTGAGTTATAGAATCTTAGCTCTCAAGCATAGACGAGAAGCTAAGGTTCTATTACTCATGGGCAAGATCTCTCTCTCTCTCTCTCTCATGCACGCTCTCACACATATATTCAGCTTAAATAGACATTGCTGTGCAGCCTATGCTGCATTTTACTTTTTTCCTTTGAGAATTGAGTGAGCTATAGAAAATCATTAACATTATATAGCTAGCAAAAGCTGAATATTTTGATACACTAGACCTGAAATGGTCAATGATGTGATGACATACACTGAGGAATGAGGCTTTCTTAACCTTTGCTGGTAAAGCTCTTCAGTGAAGATTGTCAATTTCATTCCTTTATAATCTGGTATCATTAGGAAATACAATAATCCTTCATGCTTGAATCATGATGCTGAAGTACCCCCCCCCCCTTTTTTTTTTGTGTGTGTGTGTGTGTGTGTGATTGAAATCCTTATTTGCTCGCTTCTCCCAAAAAAAAAAAAAAAAAAAGAAAAAAGAAAAAAGAAATACTTATTTGCTCTTTGGCCAAAGAAAAAGAAACAGAGGATTCATAGCTAACCTCAAAATTTTGGAATTAAGGCTTGGTTGTTATTGTTGTTGTATTGCACTCACAATGTGACCTGAAACTAATTGGCATTATTCTTTTGACAGATGCATTCAGCTGCCTTTGCCTTGCCATCCTTTCTGAAAAGGGAGGTGAGCTCGCTTTGTGATTCTCCAACCCCAGCAGCTCAACGAATCAGTGTTTCCTAGTTAATTCATACCAGTCCTAGTTTGGTTTTTCAGATATATGGAATTAGTAACATTGAAAGTAGACTGTAGGTGATTATTGCACAATTGTAGATGGGACCATGAGCTCTGTTTCAGGAATTAGTGAGGATATTAATTCTAGCGTGTAATATCATCTCTGCCAATAATCAATTTGTGGATGGCTACTTTTATTATATTTGTACCTCTGAAATTATCATATTTTGTGAATGTTGACTTGTCCTTGTTCATTTAGCCAAGTGGTTAATCTGCTTAATTGGGAATTGATGGTTCAAAATTTCCTTGTTCATATTTAGTTTTTCAAGCCGTAACATGGTTGAAGTCACGTACTGGGAGATGTTTCAGGTCAATGTTTAATGGCTGTGACTGGCTATTTGTGGAATGTGGATTTTTGGTGCACCAAGAAAAATAAATGGAAAGTATTTCCATTTGTTTGGTGAATGATCCAATCTTATGGCAAGCTGTATTAGCCCAAAAAAATCTCTTCTATGGCCAATCAAACTTTTAAAGTAGTTGCTGTAAGTCTACAATTCAATTAAGATAAATTTGAATCTCTATCATCCGTTCTAGCTTCCATGGCCGCATGGTAAAGAAATAAAGAATAAATATAGAGACATCTAAATTCACAATAATAGGCTGCTTGGAGTGGTCGATTGTAAGTGATAGGCACTTTCTGTCTTTCTTTTACATATATCCACAATTTTTTTCACCACTCAGATTATTTCAACAAATTGTGAAATTAGATAACTCCAAGACATCCATATATTATGGTATGATTTTCTAAAATCAATGTCATATGTCTTTGCATAGGCTGTCTGAAAATTGAAGATAGCTCCAAAAAGTGTAAATTTAGCCCTTCTATACTACAACACATCTTATCCTCAATTCAAATTATATTAGGGTAGTAAAAATTTTAAATAATTCTATCTTTGCAATGCCTTATTCTCTCTTGGCTACCTAGGCATGCATGTGTACTTATCAGTTACCACACATGTGAATGAGATATCTCGTAATTAAGTGGGAACCAATAATAACAACCTTTAAAAAGATGACTTATACTAAAAAGTAGTAGATTCTACCACGTGTTGAATCTTTACCGAATCTGGCATGCGCTCTCCACACTCTCATCCCCTCTTATATGTATCATATAGACTATAATAGTTTTCCTTTTCACTTTCTCGAGAAACAAACAGGCGCCTCAGCTTCACAACTACACTTTCTTGTTCCCTAAAAATTCTTCTAAGGTACAAATTTCTCTCACTCTCAAAGTAAATTGTAAAAACTTTCGCGGAAAATTTTTTTGGGAGTCAAAACAAATGGTTTTTCTGAATTTTGTTGAGTCTCGTGAATTCTCATGATTTCCGTGAAATTATCAGAAAACAAAATATTTGTATTTAGATTTTTTAGGTGCATTCTTTCTGAGGAAATGTTAAATTAGTATTTTTTTTTAATCAAAGTTTTTACTTTGTTTAATTCAATATTATAAAGGTGTATAATTTTGTTTGTTTTAGGTGGTCTTGCAAGTCCATGATTTGTGTGTGTACTGATTTTGCCCGATATAGATGACGACGCTGGGTGCACTATCAGCTTATGTAGTTGCTAACCAGGTGAGTATCGGTAACCATGTAATTTTCTCATTCACCTTAATAATTCAATACAAATGAGAGTAATTTAATGCTTTGTATGTGTATGTATGGATGTATGTATGTATGTATTTGTGGCTAGCTACGACCATTTATATAGAGTGATACGAAAAAAAAAACAGGCGGGTCTCCGATGGCGTTGAGCCATTGAATAACAACTCTTACAGCCCTTGTTTGATTGAATGCATGCTGCAGGAGGCTTCCATTTGATTTCTTTTGTTGATTCTCTTCGTTTGTGAGTGCATTCTCTGAAAAAGGTTTGTGCACATTTTATCTCGTGTCTTTCTCTGTTCCTCTTCTAGTAAAATATTTTCTAATAAAAAAAGGGTTATGTTAACAAGCATCGTAAATGACAACTTTTTGACTTTTTTTTTTTTGTTGAAATTTTGTCTTTTTTACAGTTTTATGTCATTTTTTCAGCTTTATAAGCTGTGAGGTCAGCTTCATAGAGAGAAAGAATATTAAAATAAATTGTGAGACTAGTTTTATGTTTTTTTTTCTTTTATTTATCCAATTTTTTTATTAAATGGGACCTGCATTAGCCCCGCCTTAACAAGTACTGCATGGTGCTTGTTAAAGTTTCCCATAAAAAAAATATAGAGCGATACAAAACGTTCTCAATTAGTTACTTATTTCTTGGATGATTTGAGCAACCATGAATAGATGATTGTCCTAGTGTGCTGCTGGTCACTTCTATTAGTTTTTAATCTGACCGCTTATATGAATTGAAGATCAATTATTTTCTTTAGTTTATAATGATGCATTGATGTAAAAAAGCTACTTGAATTGATGGAGATAGATGCTAGATGGCGATGATGTAACTGGTGATTCACTGGATGAGTGGATGGTGATCTGTGTGTATCAGCAAATTTCATTTAATTTGCTGAGCTTTTATGCATATTTTAGCAGACAGTCACCTTTTTGTAAATAATGTAAATTGGTGTTATTGAATGCTTTAGCCTGCACCTTCCGGTGAACTTCTTGTTTCTTCTCCCTTTAAAGTTTGAAGTGCTTAAGAACTGTCCCATTGAAGTGTAGTTTGAGCTTTGACTGTTTTATTGATTAAAGAAACCATCCAAGGCTAAATGAATTTTCTGGTCTGCAGGCAATTCAAACAGCTGAAATACAACTTCCACCCTCCAACTTGAGACGGAAGCTCCAACATCTGCCACGTAGATTTCATGTGAAACAGCCAACTCACGTTTTTCAAATATTAGCCACACATGGAAGGAACCAAAAGCCAAGGATGTCAGCTTTTGCTGTTCCAGATGGAAATAATAAAGCTGAAATGGGCAGTTCACGTGACGATCCAGTGCTTGTGCTTTCTAAGAGTAATAAGAGTTCCAAGGATCCAGATGTGAAAGTTGTTGCATCTAGTTCACACTCCCTAGCCAACTTTCGTCCAAATTCTGATCAGCCAGGAAGCCAAGGAACACTTCTTGACAAGCTAAAGGCAGTTCACTTACATATATTAGCATCCGAACAATGGAATGCTTCCCTACTTAAATTATGTCACAGGTACATATAGTGACTTTCCAGATACAGTTTATAACTGCGCCCCCCCCCTCCAAAAGAGAAAAAAAAGGCAAATCTGTTATTCTGTTTAAGTTCTTGAGTAATATGTTGTCTGGCAGCTGATCCTATAATGTGCCACCACTCAATAATGTCATGTTAATGAACCATCAAAGATGCACTTTGAACTTTTTGTTGAATTCTTCTTACATTTAGTACTTGAAACTCCCACCCCCCCCTCTCCAATAGGATGTGTCAAAATTTCATACTTCCCCTCTTGTTAATCTAGTTGCGTGTTACTTTCCCAAAAATAAAAATAAAAAAGTTTTACAAATGATCCTTTATATAAATGCACTGTGGCCAAAATTCAACCATAGATTGAGTACATCTCTAATGATGTCCCCATTCCCAGACCATTTCTTACTCCTGCAACTAAATAATTTAAGCAACCAAACTGATTGTTTGAATTTTATATTGATAGGAACATGTTCATTGATGTCATGATCGTCCCTGCAATAATAACTTTTTACTTATTTTTTGATAATGCTATGCAATAACAGGTTTAGTGTCTACATTTCAAATTTGGTAAAACTATTTTATTTTGTGAAGTACTAAATTGCTGAACAGGGTAAAAATTATGCTATCTTTTTAGAAGTAAATCCACTTTTTTAGTCTTCTTGAAGTTTATTCTCCACCCCCCCACCACCCCCACCCCCACATTCTCAAGTTGTTATATGGTAATCCCATTCTAATCAATGAATACTTTGTCCTAGCAGAAATTACTTGGTAAGTGCAATAAACTTTGTACATTTTTTGGCACTGAAATGCCTTGATCTAGAGCAGCTCAATGAAGATCTTTCTTCTGTTGGTCTTTTGAATTTGGAGACTGTCAATTCTCATATCCTTGCAAGTCTTACTACAGCCATCCGATTGCTAGAAACTTTGAAATTAAACTCTTTGAACACGAAGGAGAATATTGGTCCAGGAATTGACACCCAAAATAGAATAGACCAACTTAAGAATGAGAAGTTCACAATACTTACAATGAAGAAGGCGTTCTCTGATGGGGAGTTACTATTGGGTCCACTTCAACATGACAGAACTACTCATATTATGGTCACAGTTGGCCAAGAAGCCCTTGGGAGTGAAATGCTTATAACTGACCTTATCAAAATGGGGGCCTCCATTTTACGGATTAATTGTGCACATGGAAACCCAAGTGATTGGAGTGAGATAATCAGTAGAGTGAAAAGAAGTTCTCAGTTGCTGGAGAAACCGTGTCGAATTCTCATGGATTTAGCTGGACCTAAGCTCCGAACAGGAAAACTGAAGCCAGGTGAATGTGTGATGAAAATATCGCCCAAGAAAAATGCTACTGGAAATGTGATCTTCCCTGCTCAAGTTTGGCTGTGTCATAAAGGAGCTGGTCCTCCTCCTGCTCACTTCACTCCTGACGCAGTTCTTTTCATAGATGACCAAGAATTTCTCAGCAAGATCAATGTAGGTGATACTGTGAGATTTCATGACATTAGAGGAAGAAAAAGGATACTTAAGATTTGTAGGAGGCTGGATGTATTTTCTGGCACTGGGTATGTGGCTGAGTGTTCTAGGACTGCTTATGTTGAGTCGGGAACGGAATTGTATGTTAAGAGAAAAAAATTGAAGTACCCAATTGGAAAAGTGGTGGATGTACCTTCCATAGAGCCATTTTTAAGATTGAGAGTTGGAGATTTGTTATTTATATCACGAGATCGTTTGTGTGAGCAAGATGAATTGCCTGGACCCACTAGTTCTGCTCCTACAATAGCTTGTTCTTCTGGCGTTCTATTTGATTCTGTCAAACCAGGAGATCCCATTGCTTTTGATGATGGAAAGATTTGGGGAGTAGTTCAAGGAACTAGTATCTCAGAGATTATTGTTTCAATCACTCATGCTGGTCCAAAAGGTACTAAACTTGGATCTGAAAAATCCATCAACATCCCAGAGAGCAATATATGGTTTGAAGGCCTAACTTCAAAGGATCTTATGGATCTTGATTTTGTTTCTGCTAATGCTGACATGGTTGGAGTTTCATTTGTCCGAGATGTTTGTGATATAGTAGTTCTCCGCCAAGAATTAGAGAAGCGGAAACTTCAAAATCTAGGAGTTGTTCTAAAGATCGAGACAAAGAGTGCATTTGAGAAATTGCCTTTGATGTTGTTGGAGGCAATGAAGTCTTCAAATCCTCTTGGGGTGATGATCGCAAGAGGAGATCTTGCGGTGGAGTGTGGGTGGGAAAAGTTGGCTGATGTGCAAGATGAAATTCTATCTGTCTGTAATGCTGCCCACATACCAGTCATTTGGGCAACTCAAGTGCTGGAGTCACTTGTCAAGTCTGGGATGCCTACCAGAGCTGAACTAACTGATGTAGCCAATGGAAGGAGGTAAGATTCAATTTGTTACTTACTATTTCATTGATTGATTAATGACTTGTTCAAGTTGCATGAATATTACTAATTTTTTCCTTCATGAATGCATGGTGTGTGTTGGTATTGTTATTTTTTCCTTTATTTGCAACTTATTGTGACTGCCATTATTCTTCAATTCCATATCTTTGGTTTGATGATGAAATGAAGTTTTGATAGTTTCAAAGCATATGTCGCCATTCAAACTTTCAAGTCCAATAGCCCTATGAATCACCTACTCCTTATTTGAATTCCGGGAAATAATTATTTCAATATGCTCATAGCAGTTTTCTGTGTAGTTTTTAAAGCCCTTTAATATTATATTTGTATCTGTGCGTGCGTGCATGCATGTGATTCTATTTTCATTTCCCCTCTCCTTTTTGATGGGAAAATAAGCACATGAATGATAATTGCCTGGCAGGACTAATGGGTTTATGATTTGTTTACGCAGGGCAGGTTGCATCATGTTGAACAAAGGAAAACACATTGTAGAGGCTGTTAAATTCTTGGATGGCATCTTAGATGGAAGCTCCATAAAGATGTAAGCAGCAATTAAGCCTCTTGTACTCTTCAGCCACTTGTTTCAGTGCAAGCTCATCTGCTTATCATGCGAGGTATATAAATCTCCTTGTTTATGTGCAGCAAGAGGTTTCCATTTGAATTTAGGACATTAGAGGGGTTTCAATCTGTAAATACTTCCCACTTTTATCAAAGCAATCATTTAAATTTTTCACATTTTACTGCCGTGGTAATTTGAACCTGCATTCAGTGTGTGAAGATGAGGATCAATTCTGTGCTTGGATTGATTCTGTATATAAAATTCCTTTACATTGGTATAGTTTCTGAGCTTTTAGTTTGGGTTGATTATCCATATGTTCAGAACATTTCTGATTATAGGCTGCCACTCCATATAGCTTTTTGAAAAATTAATTTAAGGCAATCCAAAGCTTTTGTGGCTAAAAGTAATCTTTCTTGTAGTGATTTGGACTTGGTCTGTTTGCATCCATTTAAGTAAGATTAAGAAATTAGAATCTGTTGTCTAGCAATCTTGGATAATGTTGGTTGTTACGTTGTGTTTCTCTCTTTGATGAGCTGCCCGATTCCATTTGTACACATATGAAGGCATCTACTGCAGCTTTGGTCTCATTCTCTGAAAACCGTTTTTGAAGTTTCAAAGAGCAACAAACAACATTGAAGGGGGAAAAAATCAAAATAATACATTTCACAAATAATCGACAGTATCATACATTATTTAAGAAGTTTAATTTTTTGTTTCCTACTCTAGTCATTCACTGAAAACACTAGCAAGCCAATCACTGGAAAACCAGTAGTGTATTCAATTGTCAATCATTACAATTTACAAGGTTAGGCACTAAAATAGAATAGTCAGTGCCATGAAAGGGAATTAGTACCACATATTGAGGCGTAAGTGGTCTTACACAATCTTGGTGAGTTCCCGCCCCGTAAGCCACTGGGCAGACTTTATAAGCACATCTTCATGATGGCGGTGGCTTCGTTGCCAGGCACGATAGCGGGGGCTGCGGCGCCAGGCTGCTAGTATAGATGAAGCTGCCAAAGGTTTCCATCTCTCCAAGTTAGATCCAGTGATGTGGCTGAGCATCTTGCTAAGCAGCCACCAGTTTTGAGTGAGTATAGTCTTGAGGTCACTAGCCCTTAAAGCAAAAGCTTCAACTTTTGTATGGCATCTGACAGTCTTGGGCGAGATGGGGAGGTTGGATAGGTCGGTTAAGGAGAGGGCTTTGAAACCCCATTCTAGAATTTCTTCACCACAGAATTGACCTTTCCCAAGACACTCACTTTTATTACCATCACTACTTG
The DNA here is from genome assembly GCF_002906115.3 of Quercus suber. NCBI lineage: Eukaryota > Viridiplantae > Streptophyta > Magnoliopsida > Fagales > Fagaceae > Quercus > Quercus suber. The sequence continues at coordinate 36,300 of NW_027069640.1, forward strand.
TATAAGTCCATGCAATGCCTTGCGTGACAAAGAGCATTGCGTCGAGTGGTTCTCCCTCTCGAAAAATATAGCTGCACTCACTGTGTTGCACTGGCTTGAGATGGTCGAGAAACACTTGCAAAAGTTGATTATTTATGTTTCGAAACCTGGGAACCTGGCTTAAACACATTCAACAAGAATAATGAGAAAAGTTTACATATCAAATCCAAATGATTGATTATATAAGTTTAAACGGGAATTCAATATAATGAACTAATTAATAAATTGTAAAGGCCAAGCTAGTAATATGACTGTCTTTGTAGAAAGATGACACATTTTGTACTTCATTGACTCAATATAGCCACATGAATGAGTTTAATTGGGAACCTAAGTCATTGCACTTAGGAATTTGTACCTAAGTTTTTCCCTATGAAAAATTACATACTAAACCAATGGTTTCCCTGCATAAATCCAGCAATGCTCTCTCTCTCTCTCTCTCCCTCCCTCCCCTGATAGCTGATAGTGATGAACTCATGATCTATTTCGACCCTTTCCTTATCCATCTGAACCAAAGGCATGAGTCAATTTTTTTATTATTCATATAATGCATGCTACCAAAGTCATTGAAGTTTGAACCATCAAAATAGGTACCTTGCAACAAGTTGTTGAGAAAGGTCAGCATGCAAAGAGAATATCTAATTTGTAGGGAAATGGTGCAATTGCTCAACTTAGGGGGCAAAGTTTCTTCTTTCTTTTCAAATTTAAAGTTTTGGGATCAATTTGGCAGATATTTGAGATAATATGATTAGAAATTTGTTTTATTACTTAGAAGATTACATATTAATGCTAGGAATTGATCTACCACTTAAAATAAAAATAGAAGGTACATGCAAATCACATAATATGAACAAGAATATAATCAAGATTTACCCTTAGTCTCTGTTCTTGATTTCATTTATTGATTCAGAAAATATATTATCAAGAAAACAATTTCAGAGAAGCTGATAAACTTACTCTCTTTAGCATATCCAAGCATAGATGGCGCTTTATATTAGATTTCTTGCGAACATTAAGAAGCAGACTTTCAACATTAGCATCTTTGTCACCTTCTAGTATGTCTTTTACACTCTGCATGATCTCTTCATTTATATTCTGAGGGAGATCATTCTTTGAGATCCATAATTCTATATCTATTTCTTTCAATGTCATCTTCCTTCTTATGTCCTCTGACCTTGTAGTTGCCAACTGCATATATGTCTGTTTCAAAACAAAGTTCATTCAGACATCTAATCCTATATAATATAGGTATCATGAAAGCATTGTTTTCTACATGTCCAGAGTATCTCATCAAACATTTAAAATTGATATTAGAATTAGAATCTATTAAAGACTTACTAATATTTAAACCTGTCATAGTTATAATAGTCCAAACCCATATGTGAGCTTAATCTCATTGTTATGTATATATACAAGCGTATTTGGTTTGATTTTTGGTCAAATCTGGTCAAATTTAGTCAAATTTTGTCAAAGTCATTTTTTTTTGCCAGGACATATTGTAGTTGTGTCCGATTTGAGTGAATGAGCTCAATCAACTTGATTGAATAACTAGGAGCTGTAAATATTTGAAAAAAGGAAAAAAAAAAAATATATATATATATATATATATAGATGTGAAAAGAGAAGAAAAGCAGCCTTCCCAAATATAGTTACTTGTTTGGAGGTTTTGACCAAGAGAACTGCAAAAATAGCCCAACTAAATCAGAATCTAAAAACTTTTGGATGAAAATACATTATTTTTATTTATTTTATTATAAAGAAAATTTGCAGGTGTGATCACTACCCCGTACCACTTATATTCCCGCATTGTGTTATGACTTATGACGTGGGATCAACCAGGCACTAAGTCATAATCAAGTTCTTCTCACTACACATAATATTATGTTGCACATTTGATATGTGAATTGATTAGAAAAAGGGAATATGCAAATGTTGTGGCAGGCTGAAACCCTACTTGTAAACTTAATAGTAAGATATGTGTATGCAATCACTAATAAAAATTAAAAACTACCACATCATAAATTAGCTCAACAGGGAATAGTGAAGTTTCTAACATGTGCAAACTTTAGATTTTGCAGGCCCCACCAAAAACACTGAATGAATTTTTGTGGAAAGTCTGTGGACTCTGCAACACCTGACTGAAGGGCTTCAAGATATATTCCAAAATCAAATAGTGTCGTATTTGGTGTTTTTATAGGGCAAAAATCATTTAGGAATGTGTAGTTTCCTAAACTGTGATCACAGTTTAAAGAACTGTGGACACATCTTGGATGATTTTCACAGGCTATGTCCCAACAAGCCATTTCTCTTTGAATTGAAAAGAAATACCAAAAGGCTCCCAATACCTATATGATCAGAAAGTAATTACACATCAGTAAATTTTCATAAATTAGGCATAAAGACATTCAAATCATTTTACTGGATAAATATTTTGTTTGTACATGCATAAGTTGAAGAAATTGAGAAGAAAATGCATGTCTGAAAGTAAGGTCACATGATGTAACAATTTCTCGAGTTTCAATGAAATCATATAATGTTCTATCAAAAAAGAAGAAATCAGAATTTAATCGAACTTACATGGCTGGCAAGGACGTACAGAAAGAAGTTGAATAAACCTTTAACCCATGCAGGGGTTTTAGCAAACTTTCTGGCACTCTTCATAAGTTCCCTCCATGATAGGTAGATTCGAAGAACTCTTGGTACATATTGAAAGAGAAGAATAAAGTTCATCAACTTTCTTGTATTCAAATATTTTGCGCCTCTCGCTGAAAAGATAACTGAAACAACCACCTGACAAGATAAAGAACAATGTTAATTTTAAGAATATGATCATTATGAGTGTGAGCATAGCCAAATTTCTAAACATTAAGAATCTATTAATTCAATTGACATCTCATGATATTTCTAACAGAGATATTCAATGTTCGAATCTTTTGTTCCCAACTATCAAATTATTGGAAAAAGTGAGTCTTCCTTATGTACCTGTGGGATGGGAAGAATAACGAGAATGTCGATCAGGAAATATGGCCAGAAATACCTCCTAGCTATTGTCCTAGCATCTTTAACTAACAATGGTTTTCCAAGTTTCTGAGAGGCCTCATCTATAAAACCAGTGCGAAATTGCAAAATCATATGAACTATGTGAATGATATCGGAGATTGATCTCAAAACAATAGCTGTGGTCCTCAACTTTTTGTCTAACCTAACGCACTTGTTATCTTCACTGGTCACAGGAATGTAAAAGAACAAAGGATCCAGTGATACTGCAATCACACACAACACTACAAATATTTTGTTCCACCAACAAAGGAACAAATTCTGTGGGTGAAGAATTTTCAGTAATGCCTTTTCCTGTGAATGTAATCCATTTTTAGCGGGAAAGTGCTCCTCCTTAGTGTCTATCAGGCAATCCGGACTCCTACATAAAAAAAAGAAAGAAAATAACAGTGATATATAACTCAAGGCTCAAGCTCACAACTATTGTTTATATATCAAGTTTCGAATCCATTTTTCCCACTGTTATAACTATCGAATTATATATATATATATATATATATCTCAAGAGGTGATGGAATGGAACTAACCTCCAACAAACGTAGTTTGGCGAGTTATTCATAACTAGAGTTTATGTATGATACAGAGCAATCAAATCTAAACTATTAGTAGGCCTGAAAGAACTTCTTTATGCACCACACAATTCAGAATATTGATACCAACTGGAGAGATTTAAAGATGTAGATAGCGTTTTTCATGTATCCACGTGCGAAATGGCCGGGTGAACTGAACAGTGAACACCATATAAGACATTATATATCAAGAAGAAGAAAATTTCACAAGCATTAGAACCTGATAAACTAGATGCGCAGGCTTATTTCTAGTCTGACTGAGCGAAAGAGACTAAGCTCGGTTTGGAACCAAACACAGCTTTAGTAAAAAAAACACTGAGGAGGAAATTTATAAACAAGGACAACTCTTACTGTTCTCATAAATAGTTTCTAGTAATGCAACCACTTAACAATAGTCTATTCTATAGTCTTTCTTTATATGATAGTATTGTTTTTCTTACTTAGCGAACTTATCTAAGCCAGCTAGACATGACTTTGCAAAGTCCATGCAAAATAAAAATAGCAAGAAATATATATATATATATATATGTGGGTTAGGTTCAAGTTACACCTGGTGTAACTCTAAGCAATGTTACACCACTCAATAACTTGTTATTGAATTAATATTTTAAAAATCCAACCGTTGAATTATATGTCCTATATGTTTTTAACATACATGCCAATTTTTATATCAATCGGATGCTATTTACCATTTGATCTATAAGCTAATTTTTTATGCATTATCTTAAACTACAAAAATTTGAAATTTAACAATTGATTGATGACATGATTATTAATCTTTGATCACCTCAAAATTTTGCAAGCATAAAGAATATATGAAGATAATGTAATCTAACGGTGGATTTGTTAATATTTGCATCCAATTAAAAAATATTGAGTGGTGTAACATTACTTAGAGTTACACTAAGTGTAACTTGAATCCAACCCTATATATATATATATATATGTTTTGATAAATAAGATTATCCAGACCTCTTTAAATATTTAACTAGTCCGTTAGACATGTGTAATTCCCCCGTTCCACACTCCGGATTATTATAGTCAACTTGCAAATTGACTATAACCTCGACATTGAAATTGCAAGTGGGAACTCAAGATATAAAAAGCAAGAAAACGAAAAGATAAAAGATACGTATAAAAGCTTGAGATTCCTGGTTGACCTTAAAACATTCATGTTATTAAGATTGCATGTGACAATCCAAGTTCAATCACTCTCCACGAGATCATTTTATTACTGGTAACTTGGTAAGATTGTATTGTTTGTCCGGGAGTTCCGGCAGCCAACTTGTTTTAGAAATAACAATCAATTTCTCTTCATTTGTAAAGAATGACCGACAAGAAAACAAAATTATTTTTTTGTCATTATTTTTATAACAACGAGGTAAACCATGAGTTCTTCATGGGAAATATTGTATAACGATTTACATAAACTCCAAATCTCTTCGTATCAAGGACATGAGTCTCGAGAACCGTACTCGTAGTTAAATCCATATATGTTAGCATTCTTCTTGTTCCTTCTGGGGGAGGTGGAATTTTTCGAACATTTCATGCAACTCAGACGTCTTAAATAAAGTTCTATTTTTACCAAATTGATCGAAGTTATATTGAGTTTGTATATTCATTTTCAGATATTAAAATAAACTAGTTACGAACCCGCGCGTTGCGCGTGATAATATTTTAGAATGATTTCATTAAATTTATTTTTTACAGTTTGGACTAATTTAATAAATAGTAATATATTTCATAATCATATTTTCATTTATTATAGGAACAATCACAAATGTAATATATATAATTTTAATCGTACCAAAATGAAAACAATACAATTCTTCTCAAGAATTCAAAAGTTAGTAAAAATATTAATTTTTTAATAAAATTTATTTATAACATTTTGTGTATCATTAAAAAGTATATAAAATTTGAATTTTTTTTTTTATAGTTTTAAACAAGTTTTTTAAAATCTAATTGTATCTACCGTACAATTAAAAACACCAAAAAATGTATTAAAAAAAAATCAACAAAAACTACAATTCAAAAAAGAAGGGAAAAATAAAAATCACATCAAAGTCAAACTTCTTCCGAATATGTAAAACATTTCAAACATGATGTGATCAAACCAAATATTCAATGCATAATCAAATTCAAATTTTTTAATAAGATTTTGAAGTGACGCAATAGAAATATGTCATTATTCCCAAGAAAAAAAGTGTTGGTTATAACTTTATATAATGATTGTAACCAAGAGTACAAAGGGAAAATTTAGAGATTATTTATTTTGTAAAAATAAGAAGTACTGTGTTAATATTATCATAATCTAATCTAACGTATGAAAAATGAATAGATAAATAAATAATTTTAAATACAAAATTAAATTTGTTTTCTTAAAAATCTCAAAGAATACACAAATGAGATAAGGAATATGAGCAATACAAAATATTCATAAATGCTTAAAACAATTACTCAAGCATCTAAAAATATTATATAATTAATAAAGACATAACAATTTGCTGCTAATTTGTTAAAAAAATATTTACAAATAGTGAAAGGAAACTGCACAAATATCATTTTCTTCGGTTGCATTAATTGTTCTTCATCGTATTGTCTAGACTATTCTGCTGTTTTCGAAATAAACTAAAACTTGATAACAACACAAAATATGGACATATTAATATGTGGGGTCCGTGGGCCTGATAGCCTCAGCCCATCATATAGCGGGCCCAAGGCCCATGCCGAGGAGCGCAAGCTATTTCTGAGGAGAAGGGGGGAGAAGCCTATTCTCCTGGATCCACGCCGAGGATACCTTGTCCTCGGCCTGACAAAGGTGATTTTGGGGAGAGGTTAACCCCAAAGTAAGCTGTCACTATCGCATTGAATGCACTCAACCAACCCCCCTGGCCGCATTAATGGGGAGGTAACCCCTTGGCAGGATAACGTTGGTTAGAGTGAGCCACTTGAGTGCCGATAAGGCCTCTGATGGGACGGACAACCAGAAGAAAAGCGAATAGACGATCAACAGATGGAAGCAGGAAATTGCAAGTGGGAACTCAAGATATAAAAAGCAAGAAAACGAAAAGATAAAAGATACGTATAAAAGCTTGAGATTCCTGGTTGACCTTAAAACATTCATGTTATTAAGATTGCATGTGACAATCCAAGTTCAATCACTCTCCACGAGATCATTTTATTACTGGTAACTTGGTAAGATTGTATTGTTTGTCCGGGAGTTCCGGCAGCCAACTTGTTTTAGAAATAAGTCTAACAATCAATTTCTCTTCATTTGTAAAGAATGACCGACAAGTAAACAAAATTATTTTTTTGTCATTTTTTTATAACAACGGGGTAAACCATGAGTTCTTCATGGGAAATATTGTATAACGATTTACATAAACTCCAAATCTCTTCGTATCAAGGACATGAGTCTCGAGAACCGTACTCGTAGTAATTAAATCCATATATTTTAGCATTCTTCTTGTTCCTTCTGGGGGAGGTGGAATTTTTCGAACATTTCATGCAACTCAGACGTCTTCAGGGCCGGCTTGAGATATTTTGTGGCCTAAAGCGACAGTGTTTGATGGGGCCTCTTTTTATATTATTTAATAAGTCAATTGAAGTAATTTTCATTTATTGGTAAAAGAAATTTAAAACTTGTTTTATAAAAAAATATAAACCATTTATCAGAGTATTAGAATATATGATTGTATTTTAACCACTATCAACGAATAAAAAAATAAGCAAATTTATATTCAAAATTTCCATTTAATGATAAAAATGAAAAGAAAAAATTTAGCTCTCTTTATTCTTCATTGTTCACTCCATCCTAAAATTGTAGCAGCATTCACCAAGCTAATGTGATGTAATAAAAGAGGAAGAGTAAAATAAAAATAAAAATAAAGCATTTTTTTCTGTACATCACGTGAGTCACTTAGTGGCTATGTGATAAGTTTAGAAAGAGAAATATTAAAAATACTAAAATACTTGACCGAATAATGACTAGAAATAAAAGGGTGAGGGGGTGACACCTTGACAGTAAGTGATGCTACTTTTTCAATATGTGGCTTCTGTTTTGTCTTCTACCACTGCCACGAGAAAATGAAATTTTGGGAGAAAAAAGAAATAGAGTGAGAGCTCAACACAAATCTGAAAGGTTTTTTTGGAGCCAAATCTGAAGGGAGAAAGATCAGAATCACAACAAATTTCAAGCTGCTACAAAGAATTTAAATGGAGAGAATGGCAAAATTTCTAGCAATGAGTATAAAAGTCTAAGGTTTGAGATTGATTTTTTTGGGTCTTTTGTTTTTAGTTTTTCTTTGTTGAGTTGTTAAGAGAGAAAGAAAGATTTTTTTGTTTGTGTTTTGGGAGACTGAGTTCTACACTCTAATTAAAACTCCCACACAAAGATCGAACTGTCAAGAGCACAGCTCACGAAGAGATATTTTATCTATTTTTGCTTTCATATAGATGAGAGATTATTAGTTCTCCTACATAGCCCACAATTTTTTTTTAATTTATGTTTTTTATTTGATAAAAAATTATTTATTTGCATTAATTAGTATTTGGAGCTTAATTAATAATTTTACCCATAAAGAGATAATTTTATTGGTTTAAATTTAGGGGCCTTGTTTCACTTGGGGGCCTTAAACAATTGCATCAATTGCATCTAGGGTAGAGCCGACCCTGGACGTCTTAAATAAAGTTCTATTTTTACCAAATTGATCGAAGTTATATTCAGTTTGTATATTTATTTTCAGACATTAAAACAAACTAGTTACGAACCCGCGCGTTGCGCGTGATAATATTTTAGAATGATTTCATTAAATTTATTTTTTACAGTTTGGACTAATTTAATAAATAGTAATATATTTCATAATCATATTTTCATTTATTATAGGAACAATCACAAATGTAATATATATAATTTTAATCGTACCAAAATGAAAACAATACAATTCTTCTCAAGAATTCAAAAGTTAGTAAAAATATTAATTTTTTAATAAAATTTATTTATAACATTTTGTGTATCATTAAAAAGTATATAAAATTTGAATTTTTTTTTTTATAGTTTTAAACAAGTTTTTTAAAATCTAATTGTATCTACCGTACAATTAAAAACACCAAAAAATGTATTAAAAAAAAATCAACAAAAACTACAATTCAAAAAAGAAGGGAAAAATAAAAATCACATCAAAGTCAAACTTCTTCCGAATATGTAAAACATTTCAAACATGATGTGATCAAACCAAATATTCAATGCATAATCAAATTCAAATTTTTTAATAAGATTTTGAAGTGACGCAATAGAAATATGTCATTATTCCCAAGAAAAAAAGTGTTGGTTATAACTTTATATAATGATTGTAACCAAGAGTACAAAGGGAAAATTTAGAGATTATTTATTTTGTAAAAATAAGAAGTACTGTGTTAATATTATCATAATCTAATCTAACGTATGAAAAATGAATAGATAAATAAATAATTTTAAATACAAAATTAAATTTGTTTTCTTAAAAATCTCAAAGAATACACAAATGAGATAAGGAATATGAGCAATACAAAATATTCATAAATGCTTAAAACAATTACTCAAGCATCTAAAAATATTATATAATTAATAAAGACATAACAATTTGCTGCTAATTTGTTAAAAAAATATTTACAAATAGTGAAAGGAAACTGCACAAATATCATTTTCTTCGGTTGCATTAATTGTTCTTCATCGTATTGTCTAGACTATTCTGCTGTTTTCGAAATAAACTAAAACTTGATAACAACACAAAATATGGACATATTAATATGTGGGGTCCGTGGGCCTGATAGCCTCAGCCCATCATATAGCGGGCCCAAGGCCCATGCCGAGGAGCGCAAGCTATTTCTGAGGAGAAGGGGGGAGAAGCCTATTCTCCTGGATCCACGCCGAGGATACCTTGTCCTCGGCCTGACAAAGGTGATTTTGGGGAGAGGTTAACCCCAAAGTAAGCTGTCACTATCGCATTGAATGCACTCAACCAACCCCCCTGGCCGCATTAATGGGGAGGTAACCCCTTGGCAGGATAACGTTGGTTAGAGTGAGCCACTTGAGTGCCGATAAGGCCTCTGATGGGACGGACAACCAGAAGAAAAGCAAATAGACGATCAACAGATGGAAGCAGGAGATAGGAAGATGAAAACTATAAAAGAA
>NW_027069640.1:48253-53317 GCF_002906115.3 Quercus suber
GGGGGGGAAGCCTATTCTCCTGGATCCACGCCGAGGATACCTTGTCCTCGGCCTGACAAAGGTGATTTTGGGGAGAGGTTAACCCCAAAGTAAGCTGTCACTATCGCATTGAATGCACTTAACCAACCCCCCTGGCCGCATTAATGGGGAGGTAACCCCTTGGCAGGATAACGTTGGTTAGAGTGAGCCACTTGAGTGCCGATAAGGCCTCTGATGGGACGAACAACCAGAAGAAAAGCGAATAGACGATCAACAGATGGAAGCAGGAGATAGGAAGATGAAAACTATAAAAGAAGAGTTAGTAAAGCCAAGAAAGAAGGGGGGGGGGGGAAAGAAAGAGAAGGAGAACCTTGAGGCCTCCGGCCGAGGAGCATTCCCCTATTTGTAAGGAAACACTTAGCCCCTTTTTATAAAAAAGGTTTGTGTATGGTGATCGACGGCCAGCACCTAAGCCTGTCAACCCACTCTCTATAAATTTATTGTTTGGGCTTATTGGGCTGAAACCCAACACTCAATTCAAATTGGATTGAGTCCTTACATAATATATTATAATACGATTTTTCCCTAAATCTAGTCAACAACATCAAAACTATTTTGTGTTATAAATAAAATGATAAAAAAAAAAATAATACTTGCATCAAGTAGCACATATAAATTAGTCAATAATAAGATAATGGAAGTACAAGCCTCATAAAAAAATACAACATAAAATGAAAAAAAAAAAAATTGAGAGAGGGTGAGAAATAACCATTTTGTGTGGGAAAATACGCATAAAATGAGAAAGAGTGAAAAATTTATAAGGGGATGAGAATAGGAAGAGCCAAAATAAAGAAAGATAAAGGAACAAAATTATATGTAAAGTTAAAACCGTCTAAGAGGAATATGTATAGACAATACTTAGTTATAACATCAAAATTAAAGTAAGTGAATATGTAAAGTTAAAACCGCCTAAGATGAATTTGTAAAGCCAATGTATTTATATATTTAATATTGTCAAAAAAATTAAAGGTAAAAAATAAATATGAAAGGCAATAATGATGTGATAATGATGTGGAGGATGAGGTGACTTAATAAGAGTATAGCAACAATAAATGCTACTCTTTAGTTTTTAGATATACTAGTTGCTATCCCGTGCGATGCATGAAATAGTTAAATAAAAATTAAAAGTACTTATTTTGCTTAAAGGTTTATGACTTAACTTTAAAAAATGTATAACTTGAAAATGAATGAAAATAAGTAATTTTTTGTTCAATATATTGGTTTAGAATTTTTTTTTTTTTTTTTTTTTTTTATATCATTGATTTCACATAACACATTTTGGCGTAAGCTATTCTATGGTGATAACTTCACATAATACTCAACTGCAATTAAATCTACTATCCACCACCAATCTGTTTATGTTATCTTGATAGTAGATCTACACATTGCATTCTCATATGCTTAGAGCTTACTACATCATTATTATTATTTATATATAATATAAAACCAAAATTTTTGACTTTTTGAGTGACTTACATTAGAATTAGGATTAAAAAAATAATTAATTTTTTTTTTAATTATACCGCATATTAGAATTTTTTTTTTAAAAAAAAATGACTACTTTAGGTTTCAAAAAAGAAGAAGAAGAAGAAGAAGAAGAAGAAAAACTCACGTAAAATAAAATAAAAAATTTAGGTTTAGGAAGAAGAAAGAGAGAGACTCATGTTAGGATTCTCTTACTATTTAATTTAAAAAAAGACCACACATTAGAATATATTTTTTAAAGGACTCACTTTAGGTTTCAAAAAAAAAAAAAAAAAAAAGACTCACATAGAAAAAAAATTTAGGATTAAGGAAAAAGAGAGAGAGACCCCTGTTAGGACTCTCTCACTATTTGATTTAAAAAATTAAAAAAATTAAAAATTAAAATGATGATGTAGAAAATTGTGGGAGTTTCAAAGGTTTGGGTTATATATATATATATATATATATATAGATAATATAGATATAGATTAATATTGTCAAAAAAATTAAAGGTAAAAAATAAATATGAAAAACAATAATGATGTGGCAATAACGTGGAGGATGAGGTGGCTTAATAGGAAAGTAGCAATAATAAATACTACGCTTTAGTTTTTAGATATAAATAAATATAGATTTCACAAATTTATTATTAAACCTTATGTTCTTGAACCATTTTGACTAAATTTAATGGAGGTTGACAAAGTTGGGTTAACCAAAAATCTGATATCAAAGTAAATATGGTTCCTTATAAAAATATAAGAAATTTTTTCCTTTTATTTAATTGAGGCTAGTTTTAACCTTGAATTGAGTTGTGAGATTAACAGAATATTATAATTATCTCAAAAAAGAAGAAACAAGTGTTTCACCTTAAATCCAATGAGATATGAAAAATTGAAAATACTGCAACTAATTTTTCAATTCACAATTATATAAGAACAAGTAACTTAGTATCATGTAGAATTTTCGAGGCATATTTGAATTGAGACAAATAAATCCAATGTTTAGAGCAATGGTGTTTGGTAGAAAAAATTGAGTAATATTGTTTTAGTGTTTTAACACACGTGTGAATGAAAAAGTGTATTAGCGTGTTTAAAATACTCAAAATGTGTGGCTTGAAATGGCCTACCAACCCGGCCAGTGCCTAGTAAATATTTCTGCCACGTGTTGAATCTTAACCGAGTCTAGCACACGCTCTACTCACTCTCATCCCCTCTTATTCGTATCACAACTATAATAGTTTTCCCTCTCACTTTCTCGAGAAACAAACAGGCACCTCAGCTTCACAACCACACTTTCTTGTTCACCCAAAAATTCTCCTAAGGTACACATTTCCGTCTCTCTAAACGTGAACCGTAAAAACTTTCGCGGAAATTTTTTTTTTTGGGAGTCAAAACAAACAGAGATTTTCTAAATTTTCTGAATTTTGAAGTTAAAGTTGGTTTCTTTTAATTTCATTTGTTTGTGCTTTATGATAAGATTATCATTACAAATCTCTCCTTCTATCACATTTCTTTTTCGCTCCAAATCACTATTTTTTTTCTAATCAAGTTTTTACCTTGTTTAGTTCAATACTATAATGGTGTATGATTTTGATTGTTTTAGGTGGTCTTGCAAGTCCACGATTTGTGCGTGTGCGCTGATTTTGGCCGATATAGTCATATAGATGACGACGCTGGGTGCACTTTCAGCTTATGTAGTTGCTAACCAGGTGAGGTGAGTATCGGTAACCATGTAATTTTCTCATTCACCTTAATAATTCAATACAAATGAGAGTAATTTAATGCTTTATATGTGTATGTATGGATGTATGAATGTATTTGTAGCTAGCTACGCATGTTTATATAGAGTGATACGAAAGAAAGTAAGAAATAGACGGGTCTTTGATGGCGTTGAGCCATTGAGCGACAAGCTCAGTATGGGGGAAGAATAAACTTCAAGAAAGACTAAAAAAGTGGATTTACTTCGAAAAAGATAGCACAATTTTTACCCTGTTCAGCAATTTAGTGCTTCACAAAATAAAATGGTTTTACCAAATTTGAAAAGTAGACACTAAACCTGATATTGCATAGCATTATCAAAAAATAAGTAAAAATTATTATTGCAGGGACGATCATGACATCAATGAACATGTTCCTATCAATATAAAATTCAAACAATCAGTTTGGTTGCTTAAATTATTTAGTTGCAGGAGTAAGAAATGGTCTGGGAATGGGGACATCATTAGAGATGTACTCAATCTATGGTTGAATTTTGGCCACAGTGCATTTATATAAAGGATCATTTGTAAAACTTTTTTTATTTTTGGGAAAGTGGTGGCGTATTATAGGATCAGCTGCCAGACAACATATTACTCAAGAACTTAAACAGAATAACAGATTTGCCTTTTTTTCTTTTTTTTTTTTTTGGGGGGGGGTGGGGTTGGGTTGTGGGGAGGAGGGGGGCTTTAAACTGTATCTGGAAAGTCACTATATGTACCTGTGACATAATTTAAGTAGAGAAGCATTCCATTGTTCAGATGCTAATACATGAAAGTGAACTGCTTTAGCTTGTCAAGAAGTGTTCCTTGGCTTCGCTGCTCAGAATTTGGACAAAAGTTGGCTTGTGACTGTGAACTGGATGCAGCAGCTTCCACATCTGGATCCTTGGAACGCCTATTATTTTTAGACATCACAAGCACCATGTGAACTGCCCATTTCAGCCTTCTTATTCCATCTGGAACAGCAAAAGCTGACATCCTTGGCTTTTGGTTCCTTCCATGTGTGGCTAATATTTGAAAAACATGAGTTGGCTGTGTTTCACATGAAATCTACATGGCAGATGTTGGAGCTCCCGTCTCAAGTTGGAGGTTGGAAGTTGTAAGATATCAGCTGTTTGAATTGCCTGCAGACCAGAAAATTCATTTAGCCTTGGATGGTTTCTTTAATCAATAAAACAGTCAAAGCTCAAATGACACTTAAATGGTACACTTCTTACGCACTTCAAACTTTAAAAGGAGAAGAAACAAGAAGTTCACCGGAAGGTGCAGGCTAAAGCAATCAATAACTCCAATTTACACTACTTACAAAAAGGTATCTATCTACTAAAATATGCATAAAAGGATCAACAAAATCAAATGTTGCTCAATCTAGCTGATACACACAGATCACCATCCAGTGAATCACAAGTTACATCATTACCATCAAGATCTATCTCCATCAGTTCAAGTAGCCTTTTTACATCAATGCATCATCATAAACTAAAGAAAATAATTGGTCTTCAATTCATATAAGCAGTCGAATTAAAAACAAATAGAAGTGACAATCATTTATTCATGGTTGCTCAAGTCATCCAAAAAATATGTAACTAATTGACAACATTTTGTATCACTCTATATTTTTTTTTTATATTAGTAAAATTTTTTATTAGAAGAGGAACAGAGAATGACGCATGATAAAATGTGCACAAACTCTTTTTCAGAGAATCCACTCACAAACGAAGAGAATAACAAAAGAAATCAAATGGATGCCTCCTACAGCATGCATCCAATCAAACAAGGCCGTAAGAGTTACTATTTGACAGCAT
>NW_027069640.1:58777-75068 GCF_002906115.3 Quercus suber
CATCTTGGATGATTTTCACAGGCTATGTCCCAACAAGCCATTTCTCTTTGAATTGAAAAGAAATACCAAAAGGCTCCCAACACCTATATGATCAGAAAGTAATTACACATCAGTAAATTTTCATAAATTAGGCATAAGGACATCCAAACCATTTTACTGGACAAGCATTTTGTTTGTACATGCATAGGTTGAAGAAATTGAGAAGAAAAGGCATGTCTAAAACTAAGGTCACATGATGTAATAATTTCTTGAGTTTGAATGAAATCATATGATTTTCTTAAAAAAAAAAAAAAAAAGAAATCAGAATTTAATCAGACTTACATGGCTGGCAAGGATGTACAGAAAGAAATTGAATAAACCTCTAACCCATACAGCGGTTTTAGCAAACTTTCTGGCACTCCTCATAAGTTCCCTCCAGGATAGGTAGATTCGAAGAATTCTTGGCACATATTGAAAGAGAAGAATAGAGTTCATCAACTTTCTTGTATTCAAATATTTCGCGCCTCTCGCTGAAAAGATAACTGAAACAACCACCTGATAAGATAAAGGACAATGTTAATTTTAAGAATAAGATCATTATGAGTGTGAGCATAGCCAAATTTCTAAACATTAAGCATCTTATAATTCAATTGACATCTCATGATATTTCTAAGTAGATATTCAATGTTTGAATCTTTTGTTCCCAACTATCAAATTATCGGAAAAAGTAAGTCTTCCTTATGTACCTGTGGGATGGGAAGAATAACGAGAATGTCAATCAGGAAATATGGCCAGAAATACCTCCTAGCTATTTTCCTAGCATCTTTAACTAACACAGGTTTTCCAAATTTCCGAGAGGCCTTGTCTATAAAACCAGTGCGAAATTGCAAAATCATATGAACTATGTGAATGATATCGGTCATCGATCTCAAAACAATAGCTGTGGCCCTCAACTTTTTGTCTAACCTAACGCACTTGTTATCTTCATTGGTCACAGGAATGTAAAAGAACAAAGGATCCAATGATACTGCAATTACACACGACACTACAAATATTTTGTTCCACCAAAGAAGGAATGAATCCCGTGGGTGAAGAATTTTCAGTAGTGCCTTTTCCTGGGAATGTAATCCATTATTAGCCGGAAAGTTCTCCTCCTTAGTTTCTATCAGGCAATCCGGACTCCTACATAAAAACAGAAGTAAAAACAGTAATATATAACTCAAAGGCTCAAGCTCACAACTATTATTTATATATCAAGGTTCGAATCCCTTTTTCCCATTGTTATTATATATATATATATATGTCTCTATCAAGAGGTGATGGAATGGAACTAACCTCCAACAAACGTAGTTTGGTGAGTTATTCATAACTAGAGTTTATGTATGATACAGTGCAATCAGCTCTAAACCATTAGTAGGCCTGAATGAACTTCTTTATGCACCACAAACTTCGGAATATTGATACTAACTGGAGAGATTAGAGATGTAGATAGCAATTTTCATATATCCAAGTGCAAAATCGCCAGGTGAACTGAACACCATAAGACATTATCAAGAAGAAGAAAATTTCAGAAGCATTAGAATCAGTCAATCAGGACAAATTGTCCAAGAAAAAAAAACTTATAACTAAATTAAATATATTGAAAAATTACCAATCGTCTCAAAATCTCTAATACCATTATAAATTATCGATTATCCTAAAATTTTAAACTATTAAGAAATGATTAATTTGATCATTTAATCATAATTCTAACACACACACATATAAAATGAAACTGATAAAAGAGAGATGAAATTTTATGTAAATAGATTATAATATGCACTGTATGCAAATAGATAAAGTAGTGCCTTGCTTCACAAACTCAAGGAAGAAAAGAGGGCACACCGTAGTGATGGTTGTAAACTTCAAGTTTGCAGCGATGGTGAAAATTTGTTCGATTTCTTTCATTAGTTTAATATAGATGTCGATAAAAAGCTCATTTGCAGAGAGTTCAAGAGGATTTTAGTAAGAAATTTATTGTTCAAAATTATAGGAACGGGTATACATTAATTAACCTCCCGAAATAGTACAATTGGCTGAGAATTATATTTCATAAATTCATTCTATAAATTCCATACCAACAGTGAGATATGATCCCCAAAACTCCACCTTAATATGGTGAAGAAATACAGCTACGTTACAAGTCCATTGGTTATACCTATTATAGATCGATTAAATTCCAATATCTTTACCTATTAAAGAGAAGAAATATTACAAGACGATAAGACCATTGATTATATTCCTTTTTTTCCTTATATCAATTTAAATGTCTTGCTTCTATTTTTTGAGATGAATATCTCCACTATTTTAAAGATATCAGGCACAGTGAATTGAAAAGCTTTACAAAAAACATTTTTAGAATAATTAAGTAAAAAAACTCAATTTTCAACTTGTTGACTTCTGTGAGTGCTAAACAGTTTACACTTATATGGAGCTATCACTTTTCGTCCATCACTCACAATTGCATAAATCGGCAAGTTATGACAAAAACAAACATTAAGAGTCGTCAATTACTTACAATTGCACAAATCAGCAAGGTGTGACAAAAGCAAACATTAGGAGAGAGAGAGGTGATCTACTTACAGTGAAGTTGAACCCTGTAGAACTCAGTCCAGTGGGCGTTTTACAAGGTCGAGCAAGACTTAAGAGACACGGAGGATTTACAGAACAAAAGCGTGGAAAACGTTGAGTTGGGATAGGATTTTTAATATGTGAGGAAAATACAAAACAGTTGCAATTATTTGGGTTCTCATAATTTGTTAGTGAAGTACTGACAGTCACATTGATCATGTCTTTTTCCTAATACTAGCTGTCAAGCTATGAACGGCAGAGGAAGACTTTTTTTCCCGAGTCAATTTAGCCACCCAACCACACAACCAGAATTAAATTCTTAAGATAATGTTTGGTTGAGTCTAAAGATATATAGAAAAGTAGAAGGGTAGAACAATATTAGAAGGATTAAAATTAAAAAAAAAAAAAGATAAGAGAACATAAAATATTTGTAATTACATGCAACTCCTCAAGAAACAAAAAATGAAAAAAGAAGTTTAGCCAAAAGTAATTGTAATTTGCTAATTGCTAACGAACTAAAATCTTAAATGATGATTGCCAATGACATGGAGGTCAAATGACCCCCTTTTTTTTTTTTTTTTTTTTTTAATTAGAAAACAGTTTGGGCTCTATTTTAACCCTACTTTGCACTTTAGATTATTTTTTTTTTTAATTAGAAAACAGTTTGGGCTCTATTTTAACCCTACTTTGCACTTTAGATTAAGCACCTTATGCAAGACTTTTAGAGGCAAGAAATAAAGCTATACTTCAGCTAAAAAGATCTTACTTTTCGTTTCTTCATGATTCCATTCCGTGAGTACATAAGAGAGCATTCATGAGAAAATACTTCTAGTTTGTACCTATAAACATGATCAAAAGGTTAAAACCACATTGTCTATCAAATCTTCAAGAAGCCTTAGAGTAACCAAGAGATTGATTTGTCGATTGACGAATTGACTTGCAGCAATAAGTAACTTTGGAGGTAGAAGAAAGGAGTCTGTAGTTGTTAGTAAGAGTGAGGATCTTGGGTACTCAGTTTGACTAAGTATAAGAAAGTCACGTAAATGATGAGTAAACCACAACAATCTTGAACAATGTACTTGTTTTGTTGGTCTTTACCACGGATTGTCTTTATTGTTCGGTTTTCACTTTTCACTTCGTGAATAAATCATTGTCCCCGTGTAAATGTGTTGGTTATTTATTACTTCCAATATTTTTAGCATGCAAACCTCTTGATTTGAATCTTGACTAAATAACTACTTGGTTTAAGTCTTAAATTATTCATTAAAATTGGTAGTAAGCTATTGCAGGGGTCTAAACTCTAAACATCATTTTTCAAGAAGCATCTTGAGAAGTTGATATTAGTATGGCTTGAATCTCTTCACAAATAAGATTCTAATCTAACTCAATATGTTTGGTGTGCTCGTAAAAGATGAGATTAGCAGTAATGTGGGTGCCTTTGTTGTCATAGTAAAGTCGCATAGGGCCATTGTGGACGGTGCAAAGGTCGCTAATTTTTTGATGGAATTTTTTTTATAAAAATTTTTTAATTTTTTTAATTTTATATGGAATCAAAGGTCGCTAATTAGCAGCCGAAGCCTAATGAGTTTACAACTAGTGAAAGTCATGGTACAATATTGTTGGGAAAAAATTCTATATAACTGTGAATAAATTTCAGCAAGTACAACGGAAGTATAATTACATAATAACACAAAGATTTATGTAGAAACCCTTTCTCCTTGAAGGAAAAAACCATAGGAAAAACTCCAAATAATTTTACTATATTAAGTAGAGATTACAACACGATACAATTTGAGCAAAAAAAAAAAAAACTCTATTTTTCTTTTCACTCACTATGTATCTCTCACAATTTTCTCTTACTCTCTATTTTTCTCTTACTCACATGGTTCTTCAAAACTGCATTTAGTCCTCACTTTCTCTGAGACTTCACTCTTCACCCTTCTCCAAATGGCCGAATTGCCTTACTTTATATTTCTTCATCCTTTTCTTCTTTTCTTCCTTCAACGTGTCTCACAAGTTTAACATCACATCTTCATCTATGTGGGCTGGACATGTAGGTGTCGGCACCCAACAAATATTTGGCTTCAGCATATGAGCAATAGACAATAGTTTTCTTCTTGTTCTTCCTAGAGTTGGGAATGTTACTAAGGGATACACAATAGCCAGTGATAGATCAAAGAGTACTTGGACAAGTACCCTTATCAAAATCACAATAGGCTGCAAGATGGGTGGGAGTGAAACACAATATAATATACCTTGGTTGGGAGCATACTTCAAATATGCCACATTAAGATGAGGCTTTCCTATCATGTAGAATTTCCGAGGCATATTTGCATTGAGACAAATAAATCCAATGTTTAGAGCAAGTAACTTCAATGCCTACTAAATATTTTAGAAGGCCAAACTATTTTACCTGGAAACTACTATGTAAAAAGCCTTCAAAGAATTGATGACACTGAGTGTCATTAACGGTTAAAAAGAATAATCAAAATGAGTTTCATTTTGATAGATGGTTGAGTTCCATTTAAGAAATAGATACTTCGGATTTTATTTTTTAAATTTTATCAATTTTAATGCATTACTTCAGTATTGAATCTTTAGTATAACTAGTAAGTTGCCCGTGCAATGCACGGATAATTTTATGATATTTTATATAAAATAGTTTTGAATAATGTTGTACATAAATTATAAAGAAAAAGTAAACTAAATTAGAGTAAAGAAACATATACATTTTGAGATATTAAAAATTGGTTTAGTAGCTTCATTGCATATTTGTAGCCTTCTTAAGGTAAGATTATTATTTTTTTAAATCATGAAATCAAAAATAAATGCAAAAGAGTAATGGAACTATGAAATAAACTAATTTGTGTTGTGTTCACATATTTCATACTACGAAATAAAAGTATACCCAACTCTCTGACTATCTTCTACTCATCGATAATACGACATTAAGACATGGGTGGGCAAGTGTGTATGCATGTGTCTTATAGATGATTTAAAATTAAACCATAGTAGAATATGACTTTACATTGCACACCAAATATTCTCTCTACTTGTATACCCAAAACAAAAATTAACTAACCAAATTACCTAACCTAAATCATATTTAAGTCCCTAATTTAAAAAGAAAAAAAGATTACCCGTAGCGGTTTTGGTGTCTTGATGGTGGTGGGAGATTAGTATAACAGAGGTGGTGATCCCTCAAATTCCTCTTTCTCTCTCTTTCAAATGTTTTGTTAGTTTCAGGTTTTTTATTTTGGTAATATATAGTGAAATAATGCTTTTTATTTAACAATCCACAACATTTTTGTGTCTCTCTATCTCTCTTTAGAGTCTTATCTCGTTAGTTATTACTATTAGCCCTTACTTAAAAAAATAAAAAAAATACAGTGGGTATGCTAAAAGACATGAAGAATAGTGAAAGGTGTGGTATAAGTTTAGGCAATTAATGAGATAATAGTAAAATAAGATAATGTGAACTTTTGGGTAACCAAAAAAAAAAAAAAAAACTTAATAAAAGAGGTAAAAAAAGGCTAAATGCAAAATTAGAGTGCCACTGGACAGGACCTCATGCACTCTCGCATGAGGTCACTGAGAGAGAGACATTTTGTAACAACTTTTATTCTACAATATTCCTCCAACTTTTTTTTTTTTACTCATTCTTTGAACTGAATAATTATAATGGTTATGTGTGTGCAATTTATAACTGTTGTTTCACTACATATTTATAGCCTTCTCAAGATAAGATTAATTTGCAAAAGAATAACAGGACTATGAAAATCAAATAATTTATGTTGTGTTCACATATTTAATACAATGAAATAAAAGTATGTCCAACTCTCTCATCGTCTTCCACTCATTGATAGTGCGACATTAAAACATGGTATGGGCAAGTGTGTATGCACGTGTCTTATAGATGATTTAAAACTATGATAGAATATGGCTTTACATTGCATATCAAATATTCTCTCTACTTATAGACACAAAACAAAAATTATCCAACCAAATTACCCAAATCTAAATTATATTTAATATCCTAATTTAAAAAGAAAAAGAAAAATAGCCGTAGGGGTTTCGGCGTCTTGATGATGGTGGGAGGCCAATATGATGGAGGCAACGTCCCCTCAAATTTCTCTTTCTCTCTCTTTCAAATGTTTTGTCAGTCTCAGGTCTTTTATAGTGAAACAATGCATTTTGATTTTGTAGTGAAACAATGCGTTTTATTTAACAATCCACAATATTTTTATGTTTCAATCTCTATCTCTCTTCAAAGCCTTATTTGGTTAGTTATTACTATTAGTCATTAATTTTTTTTTTTAAATATTAAAATGGTGAGTATGCTAAAAGACATGAAAAAGAGAGAAATGTGTGGTGTAAGTTTAGGCAATTAATGAGAGACTAATGAGATAACAGTAAAATAAGTTAATGTAAACTTTTGGGTAACAGTAAAAAAAATTTAATGAAAGAGGTAAAAAAAAAATGCTAAATGCAAAATTAGAGCATCACTTGGCAAGACCTCACGCAATCTTGCATGAGATCTCTACTTATATATATATATATATATATGTATGTATATTGATGATTATTCCTTTATAACTTCTAATCACTCATCAACATGAGTCTCAAAAAATTTTGTGATAAAACTTTATCATACGTACAAAATAAGTATAGATTTTTTATTTTTTATTTTTTATTTAAAGGACATTGCTATTGTGTTCATCCTTATAAGAATTTAAGCATAGATTAAATTTTCATTATTTTTGACAATTTTTCTTTGATTTCTTTATAATTTATATATTGTGTTGGTTTAAATGAATTTTTTCTCAAGCGTTTAGAGGATGGACTTTAGATAAGATGTTCAACTTTTTTATGCCAAGCATTCACTATAAGCCTTGTACATGGAACAAATAGAGATAAGAAATTAAGAATATGGTCCATTTTGGTTTGCCTTAGCTTGATTTGTCTAGACATCAATTTTCTCTCTTGCCAAAAGTTCGACTTATTTTAGGTGGAAGTTTCCTTGATTAATACTTGTATACAAAATTCCAGGATCATTAAATTGGAATAGGTCCCTTACTAACCTAACCAGTTGGAATATGATGAAATTTCTTCTCATCCATACTAAACGTTGAGTACATTCTAAAATTTTTTCTGCATCTCATAATGATACATTGTTGATAGGTGTCATCCAAGTTCAACATGATTGAGAGTTGTAATTAAGATTATAGTCCAGATGCTTTACTATTCAATACTTTGCGAGAAAAATTAAACACTCATTTGATATAACAGGAGACTATGGAATTTGACATTGAATACACTGGGGTTTGTTCTTAATGTTGTGAAATTGTTGTAGGTACTAAAAACTCTAGTTTGATTAGTTGGCAAGTCATGTTCTTTAATCGTGAAAAGTCTACAATGGAAAACTTTTGTGTTCCTACAATAAATGTTTTGGAGAGAAAATTGTTAGCCCCCTCATCCCATTGGAATCCTTCTATTTATACAAAGGAAAAATGATCCAATATTCCTAAGTGTGACTTAGTTACATGGAATTTTTGTGCAAATGTGCCTAGATTTCTTTTAAAATTTTAATTATAATTTTAAACTCTAATTTGGTGATTTTTATATGATTTCATGTGTTCTTAAATAATCTGAATGCTATTTCAGCTTGTGCAAATTATAGAACATAGAATTGGTAATTTAGCAACATAGGCATAGGAGAAGGCATATAGTGGTCTAGGAACAGTAGGCATTTAGTTATAAGGGAAGAGGAGTAGACATAAACATAAGAAAACCTTTTGATGATTAACATCTCTCTATCTTATTCATTAGTCTTATTTATTACTAATTAAAATCTATTGAGTTTAGTAAATAACTAATGTGGCATCTAACAAGTGTAATAAATTAAGAATGATGTATTTTATTTCAAAAAAAAAAATTCAATTATATTTTCAAAGAGAGTGCCACTTGCCAAAACCTCATGCTCTCCCGCATGAGGTTTCTGCTTTTATATATATATATTGATTTTTCTTCACTTGTTTCTTAGTCCAATCTTCATGACTTTAATACTATACTTGAACTCTTATTCTTTAAAGTATTAAACACATCATAGATCTACCCAATTACAAGTAAAGTGTATTTTGTCGAAAGATTAGCCAATTCTATATGACATATGTTCTTAATATGATTCGCATATGTCCTAACACAAATGATCCGTCTCATATGCGGACAAGAAAGGATATAGAAATGGTATTATTCATATTAAAATTACTAACATAACCCAAAATGGGAAGAACATAATGACCTGCATGCTTTGCAAAATTTCACTTAAATGCCATTATCTCTTCTTGATACAAAACAAAAAAGCAGGATTTCTTAATGGAAATGTAACTTCGTTGAACAAGATGGTTTGAGAGTTCACTCTATTGTATTTTGATACAGCTTACAAATGAAGATACTTAACTTGACATTAGCAGTACAAAGTACAAACACTAGTTTAACGACAAACGATCATTTTAGCCAATTGTAGAAACTTCAACAATAAATTACTACTTAAAAGCAGGTTGGACCGTTGGAGCTGTTCTAGCAAATTGAAAATGCTTTCACTTGGTGTAGAGAACATCCTCCCATGGGTGGCGGTATAGCGGCTGTTTCAATCTCTTCTGGTCAAAGGTGTGCCTGTTTTCGAATAAGGAGCAATAAGTGAGATAGAACTATAAGGCCTTTAAAAGAAAATCCACATGTTTAGGAAGTACATGCTGACACCCCCCCCCCCCTTGCGTAGTCATCTGAATCACCACTATAGTTTGTACCATAGTGCTGGTGTTTTTTTTTTTCTTTTTTCTCCTCTTTGCTCACCTTTTGTTTTTGGTCCTAGTAGGCCACATTCGGGTGCATAATGGAAACTAGATACTCAAAAGTTTTGAAGTGTACATTCTAGTCACTAACAAGTCATGTATGTATTAGTAAAAATAGGACCATCTAGTCTCTTATGGGACCATATTGTGTTGGACGATATCACCCTTGTGGATAAAAAGGCTAGATGGGTCAGTATTCCAACTGCCAATGCGTCAATATCAAGGATTTGATTGTACCTTAATAAGCAACACAAAACATATCCCAAAGGACTGGATAAGATAATATTTAGCGTAAGCTAGCTCACCCAATCAGACCAATGGAGCTTGCCAGCACGAAGAGTCCATTCAGATAGCCAATCTCGACAATCTCATCAATCTCTTGCTTGGTGAACATTCCACTGCCTGCAAGGAGATCCAAGAAAAGGGACCCAATTGCACCGTCTACATTGAGCACCAGGTTGTTTGCCTTGGAGAGAGTGTAGGTTTCAACTTGCACAGCATATTCCATGTACTTCACAGAAGGAAAATTTGTGCGTGCAAACAGTTGTAGCAGCTCTACTCTCTTATCTCTGTTGATATCTCTCTCAATCTTTTCCACAGCAAACAAGAGTTTCAAGCAGTCAGATTTGCCATATAGCCATTAAAAGCATAATTTTTATAAAAATTTCCATGGTTTCTAGTCTTGCATAATCTGAAAACATACTGACAGTAAAAATCTCTCCATACCTGTGCCCAATTCCTGGTACACGAATGCCCTTCTTTTTCATGCTTTCAACGAACTCATAAGGTGTCAAATTCTGGCAAACACAGCAGGGGTATAGCATATCAAAATCTCCAAATCATCATAGTATTTGCAAACCATCTAATAAAAAAAAAAGAGTCTCCCTCATAGTGCCATCAAGTCTCACCCTGTCATAAGCATCCTTGAAGTATCGAGCAGCATCATTGATGGCACCACCAAATCGGGGACCAATTGTAAGCAAACCTGTTTAACAAGTTCATCATTCACTATTCCATAATCAGTTCAGCTCACAGGAGCAAGTCCATGCAACAATTTTAAGTAGTAGTTTACGCTTCATTCAAGGGCTATTCACTAGTGCCTGTTTGAGCTTGGCTCGAGCTCGAGACAATCCTAAATCTAATGTTTAAACTCGAGCTCGTGGGAAAACCCAAAAGCCTGAGCTTAGCTTGGCTTGACTTGGCTGGATGAATTAATCAAGCCAAGCTCGAGCTTAACATCAAGCTCAAACTCGAGCTCAAGTCAAGCTTTTTTGCTTGGGATCTAACCAAATTGCATTATCAAGTGCTCAAATTTGCTCAAATCTCCAACAATCAAACAAACGAAAATAAGAAAATAATATACTTATTTGTTCATGCTTCTAATTCCACATGTGATTAGCAATTGCTCAAATTAAAGCTTTACATAATTAAATCTATCCATTCATACTTCCTTGTCTCTAGCTTTAATATTTGTTCAAAATACAATTCTTAAATCCACATTTGTCATTTGTGCAGCTATAATCTTCAAACCAAAAAAAAAAAGACCCTCTTGACATGACATTTCAAAAGTATCCATATCACCATATGCTAAGTTATCATATGCTAAACACCATGCCATTAACAAAAAGAATATTTAGTTTTTTTAAAACAAAAGACCATCTATCATTCACAAATCTAGGAATATATTCCACCGAAAGGTCTTTAATATACACAAGATCAGAAAACCAACAACCTACATACAAAACAACCAAAAATAATAAAAAGACATTAGAAATTATAGGGGAAGATGATAATTATATTCAATATTCAGTAAATGAAGAGAAAATCAACTTTACATTATTATAGTTGTATTATCAATATGTACCATATCAACATAACATGCCCTTTGCAATTATAAGAAAATCATAGATATAAAAGACCATTATCAAATAACAAAGCACATACCAATTACACCCTCTTGCAAACACAAAAAACTAACATCCACAACAAAAAATTCTTCAACTCATTATCCTTCCAACTGCATGAAAAAGCAAATATCAGCTTTCAAGAACATTATAAAAAGAAAGAACTATAAAAAAACATTTAATGAAAAAAAGAAGAAGACACACACACATACTAAATAATACACTTAAGATAGCATCATTTTGGAAAAGGCATGGCTATCTCCGTGATGCTAGTAGACCCCAGTTCAACGTACAAAAAAAATTAGAAGCTTTAGATTCCAAGTCTTTGTTACAATAGACAAAAATTAAAATAAATTTAAGTTGTTTTTTGGAAAAGAATTAATAAATGTGATGAACACTTACTTTTGAATGTTTCTTAGTTTTGTAAAGAGGAAGAACCTAATCACCACCACAAAGTAAAGCTTGTACAGTTTTTGTTGATAAAGAAGCTTGATACACATCAATTACTCTACCTCCTGTAGAGAATGCAGATTCTGAAGCTACTGTGGTGATGGGGATGGAAAGTATGTCAGATGCCATTTTTGAGAGAATACGAAATTTTAGGTTGTTAGCTTTTCACCACTCCAAAGCATCAAAGTCTACGTCTGAATCATCCGGGCATAAAAAGACACCTTCTTCCAAGTACACATCCAAATATGATTTTGCTGGTTGTATGTTATCAGCATTTCTAACAAACTGATCAAACTCCATTCTACCTCTAGTTTTAAACTTGGAATTATTGCCACCAACACTACTACTACCTTCAGTGGATTTAGATGCACTTTGTCTAGCAGTGCTTGAAGTATAGTCCACAACATATTCATTATAAAGTTCATATAAGCAATCATGAACATGATCAATGTTTCTATCTACTTCAAACCCTTGATAGATCTTAGGAAAGGAAAGGTTTATCAAAGTCATTTTTGAACTGAGGATCTAACACAGCAGCTATGGCCATTACAAAGTTGCATTCACCCCAATATTTGTCAAACTTTAATTTCATCTTACATGCCATAGCTCTAATGTAATCATTTTCATCAAGTGACTTCTCATATAAAACTTCTTTTATCTTCCAAACCTCATGAAGGAATATATTTTCAGTTGGATATTCACTTCCTGATATGACATTTGTGACTTCTTCAAAAACTGATAAAAAATTGCACACATATTCTGTCCTATCCTAATCTTTCATACTAGGTAGCCAATTATACCCCGCATCTCTATCTTTGTACCTAGGGAACACGTCTCTAAACTCCAAGCAGCAGCCAACATTGCATATGTTGCATTCCAACGTGTGGGACAATCTAAGATCAACTTCTTGGACGGTAATTGCAATTGCTTTGCAATCTCACCAAACCTTATAAGACGAGCTTTTGATGCAACTAGATACTTCACACTTTCACAGACATTTTCAATCACCATTTCAGTCTCACTCAACCCATCTGGTACCGACAAATTAATGATATGTGTATAGCAACATACATGAAAGATCTTGCCACCCAACGTAAGCTTCCTTTTGATAGCATCTTTCAAAATTCTTACAGCTGCATCATTGTTGTTAACATTGTCCAAGGTTATTGTACACACCTTGTTTTCAAGCCCCCAATCAAGCAAAGACTTAAAGATAGCATCAGAAATTGCAACTCTAGAATGTGGAGGTGGTACATCACAAAAAATTATAATTCGCTTTTGTAATTTCCAACTATAAAATTTATAATTTGCATTTTTATCTTCATTTTGCTGAATTACCCAAAAAAATAAAAAAGAAAAAGAAAAAGAGGAACAATTGAAATCTGCCACTAAAAAGAAAGATTAAGACCCATGAAAAACAACCCACCCACGCTGTCCATCAAGCCACCTGATCAAACAACTGAGACCCAATATCTATCAACCAAAAACTGTACAATCTTGATCACTGGATCCACCTCCAACCCGATAAAAGCAAGTCCCACCACAACCCAACCTCTAGAAACCCAGCTAAATAATCTTGAAGAAGGAACAAGATTGATAGTGGCGCCGAGAGGACTTGAGAATTGGTGGTGGCGCCGACGACATGGAGTTGGTGATGGGTTGCAAGGGTGAAGGGAGAGCCGGTGATGGGTGGTGCCGAATAGGGTGGAACCGGAAATGAGTGGTGATGAAGACGGTGGAATCAGTGATGGCTGAGAGAGAAGGGCTGAGGGTGGGCTAGGTTATGGAGAGAAATCTGAGAAAGCATAAAAGTGAGAGAGAGGCAGTGCATTAGGACTGAGAGAGTGCAATAAATGTAAAATATTTTACCAATATTTCAAGTGTAAAATATTTTACACAAATTTGCCTTCGTTGGTTTAGTTGACTGAAAATATTTTACTTTTGACCAAATATTTTACTTTAAAACAAACACTATAACTTGTGAAAATATTTTCTTGAAAATATTTTACTTCGAAACAAACGGAGCATAAAAGAACATATTTTTTAGGAAATTATAAAAAATATATAAATTTCAATATTAAAAAGGGGAGAGATAAAAGAGGCTCAAATTTAGGAGTTTTAAATTTGAGATATGGATGAGAAAGCTGTTTTATTTATTTATTTATGTCTAATTCTATAATTTAAACTTTTTAACATTTGAATTTTAGGATATTTTAAGTATCAAAAAGTATAAATACAAATAGGAAAAACTCCTTAAATACTAATTTAGTATATATACTAACATACCAGTTGTTGTAATTTGATAAATAAAAAAAGGGTTGTTTTAATAAAAATTCAATCATAGTCATGAGCTAACTAACAAGCGCCACGTGCGCAACTCACCTCGTGTTGTGGTAGCTCCACTTTCTCTCTTAACTCACATTTTCTATACTAGCCTCTGAGCAAGCGCGTGCTCAGAGACTCTTCTATTTTTTTGGGTAAATGTTAATAATTTGCATTTGTCACAGTGATTGTGAGCGCGTGCTCAGATGCTAGTTTTATATATATTGTAAGCGACAATACTGAACTTTAATATCATATGTGATGGAGACAAAATTTTCCTATCAATTAAAAAAAGTCTAGCTAAATGAAATGGTGAGAATATCCTTGGAAGGAATTTGATAGAGAAACATGGTTGTTGTCATTTGCAGATCGCTGATCTTTATACTCCTTCATCCGAAGACATTGATCAAATGAAGCTAAGATAAAATTGTAAATAGTCCAGAAAATTAGACATCAAATTTTAACACTAATTTTGATTAGATAATTACAGTTATATAAAATACGGATCAATGGTAAGAAAATCTCCTCAAAAACTCAATTGTTGTAGATAAATCCAACTTGAAAAAATCAATCTAAGAAGCTTAGCTAAATCATGCTTTGCGTGAGAACACAATCTATTTGTCCGCTTTAGGGCAGGCTTTGGGCATGCTTGTTGTGCAACTTCCTGCCACATATTCCGCACGGCTTTGTCCTCAAGTGACATGGGAAGTCTTTGAGACTTGTCCCACATCAACAAGAGAAACGCCCCCCTCATGCCTTATAAGCTTGAGCTTAGGGCATAAGTGTACCACTACTACACATGTGTAGTAGTGGTACACTTATACCCTGAGCTCATGCTTATAAGGCATAGGTGGGGTGCTTCTCTTGCCGATGTGGGACTCTTGCAGAAAGCATGCCCACGTTGCTTGAGGACAAAGCAGTGAGGGGATAGAAGCTTGCGGACGTTGCACCATAAGCTTGCCCCCAAAGCGGACAAATAGATTGTGTTCCCACATTTTGTATTCAATAACTTCCAAAACAAATTGATCAATACTGGACTGAAACCATGAAGACTTTTATTTTTTTCTTTAATATGGATGCATGTTGGATGATAATTATATAAATTTTTTTCAGTTGAATTTGTTACAGATGTATTTTATAATGCCAAAGACAAAGATTTATGTGTGCATTATTTGCTTGGTAATATTGAGCATCTTATGTGGTACAGGGTGCTATATCATAGATAAATGCAAAATCTTTTCAAATGATAGCAATTTCCCAAGATTTCATCAATCACCACACAACACCATGAATGGCCTAAAAAACAACTTTAACCAAACATAACTTCAAAGTACACGCATAAAGAACAACTTAAATCAAAGGAAATAAGTATTTACAAAAGTAATAATTTATAATATAAAAAAAAACATCAAAAGTAATAGAAGTATTAAAAAAGTAAGAACAACCTCAACCAAACATTTAAGGAGAAAAGCTACCAAATATATAATGGTACACAAATTTTTTTTTTTTTGCTGAGTAATGGAACACAATTTAGTGGCAAGACCTGCACCTTCAAACCTCTCGGTAGGACTCACTGACCAGCGTTTCAAGATTTCTTTAAGTGTCCATGTTGCTGTGATGGTGGTGGACGCAGCGGGCAATCTCTTTGAGTGTTGAGTAAATACCTTTTGAATCTTGTTTTGAGTGGCTGTCACCTATTACCAAAATGCAAAAATGGTGGTTGTTCTTGGTATATATAAAATTATAAAAAAGAAAAAAAAAAGGACCTGAGGATAGGGATGAGAATTGGATAGTTGTAGGGCCTATTTTTGAGAGTGAGGGAGGAGAATGAACGTGTACATAAACAATTAATTGGGAGCAGGTTTTTTTTTTTAATTTTTTTTTATTTTTATTTTTATTTTAAATTTTAAAACGGTTAAGCCTTGATAATGGTAAAAAAAAAAAAGATTATTTTTTTTTGCAAACGTGAGTTTAGTGATGGAAGGAACATGGGTAGTTGGAGCATTTTAAATACTAGAATAGAGAGTGATCTTATTTTGTAGACAATGTTTTTGCAAGAGTTAAAAGACATAGTTTTACTAAATTATCTTTTAATTTTGTCTCTACTTAAACATAGAAATGTGTGGGTATTTTGAAAAAAAAAAAATCTGGTTCAAAGAGGAGAAATCCTTT